>NC_143031.1:11698750-11880000 GCF_057628025.1 Oncorhynchus mykiss
GAAAGACGACCTGTTTCCTGCTGACTAGAGAGAGAAGACCTGCTTCCTGCTGACTAGAGAGAGACGACCTGCTTCCTGCTGACTAGAGAAAGACGACCTGTTTCCTGCTGACTAGAGAGAGAAGACCTGCTTCCTGCTGACTAGAGAGAGACAACCTGCTTCCTGCTGACTAGAGAGAGACAACCTGCTTCCTGCTGACTAGAGAAAGACGACCTGCTTCCTGCTGACTAGAGAAAGATGACCTGCTTCCTGCTAACTAGAGAGAGACGACCTGCTTCCTGCTGACTAGAGAGAGACGATCTGTTTCTGTAATTTCCTAACAAGCTCATTCGTATGTTTTTTAAACGATAAATCATTGTCAATCCGAAAACCAAGGTATTTGTATGCAAGGACTTGTTCGATTATGCAGTGAACAAAAATACATGTAAAGTGTTGGTCCCATGTTTCATGAGCTGAAATAAAATATCCCAGAAATGTTTCATACGCACAAAAAGCTTATATCTCTCAAATGTTGTTAACAAATTTGTTTACATCCCTGTTCATGAGCATTTCTCCTTCGCCAAAATAATCCATCCACCTGACAGGTGTGGCATTTCAAGAAGCTGATTAAACAGCATGATCATTACACAGGTGCACCTTGTGATGGGGACAATAAAATGTCTCTCTAAAATGTGCAGTTTTGTCACACAACACAATGCCACAGATCTCAGTCTCAGGTTTTGAGGAAGAGTGCAATTGTCAAGCTGACTGCAAGAATGTCCACCAGAGATGTTGTCAGAGAATTGAATGTTAATTTCTCTATCATTTCTCAATGTCGTCCACATCCATCTTCTTCCCCAATGGGATCAGCTGAGACTAGCCACCCGGGCAAACTGTGGGTTGGCACAACCAAAGAATTTCTTCACATCAACTGTCAGAAACCGTCTCAGGGAAGCTCATCTGCATGCTCATCATCCTCACAAGGGTCTTGACCTGACTGCAGTACAGTGTCATAACCAACTTCAAATCAAATCAAATCAAATTTTATTTGTCACATACAAATGGTTAGCAGATGTTAATGCGAGTGTAGCGAAATGCTTGTGCTTCTAGTTCCGACAATGCAGTAATAACAAGTAATCTAACAATTCCAAAACTACTGTCTTGTACACAGTGTAAGGGGATAAAGAATATGTACATAAGGATATATGAATGAGTGATGGTACAGAGCAGCATAGGCAAGATACAGTAGATGGTATTGAGTACAGTATGTACAAATGAGATGAGTATGTAAACAAAGTGGCATAGTTTAAAGTGGCTAGTGATACATGTATTACATAAGGATACAGTCGATGATATAGAGTACAGTATAACGTATGCATATGAGATGAATGATGTAGGGTAAGTAACATTATATAAGGTAGCATTGTTTAAAGTGGCTAGTGATATATTTACATCATTTCCCATCAATTCCCATTATTAAAGTGGCTGGAGTTGAGTCAGTGTCAGTGTGTTGGCAGCAGCCACTCAGTGTTAGTGGTGGCTGTTTAACAGTCTGATGGCCTTGAGATAGAAGCTGTTTTTCAGTCTCTCGGTCCCAGCTTTGATGCACCTGTACTGACCTCGCCTTCTGGATGATAGCGGGGTGAACAGGCAGTGGCTCGGGTGGTTGATGTCCTTGATGATCTTTATGGCCTTCCTGTGACATCGGGTGGTGTAGGTGTCCTGGAGGGCAGGTAGTTTGCCCCCGGTGATGCGTTGTGCAGACCTTCAGTGGGCAAATGCTCACCTTCGATGGCCACTGGCACGCTGGAGAAGTGTGCTCTTCACGGAATGCACAGAGATACCGTTACAAGATCCTGAGGCCCATTGTCAGGCCATCCATCCACCGTCATCACATCATATTTCAGCATGATAATGCACGGCCGCATGTTGCAAGGATATGTACACAATTCTTGGAAGCCCATTAAGTATGTTTGGGATGCTCTGGTTTGACGTTTACGACAGCGTGTTCTAGTTCCCGCCAATATCCAACAACTTTACACAGGCATTGAAGAGTGGGACAACATTCCACAGGCAACAATCAACAGCCTGATCAACTCTAAGCGAAGAATATGTGTTGTGCTGCATATCTGTGGCCAATACAGATATGCATCTGTTGGTCACAGATACCTTTTATTAACAAAGTATGGGTGTGGATCATAAAACCAGTCAGAATCTGGTGTGATCACCATGTGAAATCCATAGAGTAAGGCCTAATGAATTTATTTCAATTGACTGATTTCCTTACATGAACTGTAACTTATTGAAATCTTTGAAATTGTTGCATGTTGCGTTCATTTATTTGTTCATTGTATAACCATCCGATGTGTGAAGATGTAATCCATCTCAGACATTCTTACGAGAACTTGAAAACAACATGTTTTGCCCGTATTAACTCTCATAGTTTTGAAGGGGGTATGATTATCTACAATTTACAAAAAAGCTAAAGCTAAATCAGGTTCAGGTATAGCTGAGATACAATCAAAGTCACTAAAATAAAGATAATGTAAAAAAGCTTGTTCACTAAAGTTTTTCTTAGTTCCTCTTAGAGATGACACAAGGCTGAGATTTATGCATTTTCACGTCTCTGACACAGACAACTGGGCAATGGTCACTAAAATCCAGTAGGAAACCCTCACTAGCAACATATTTATCTGGAATATTTGTCAAAATAAGATCAATCATGGTAGATGTCGATGGATCTTTAGGATTCGGACTCAGTTATCTGTTGAGACAGGTTTAGGTCAAAGCAAATATCTTTCAGTGTATCTGACACTGACACCTCCAATCAATATTATAATCACTCATAATTAATAGTTTAGATGTACCATACTTAGATAGCAATTCAGATACATTTTTAAGAGCACATTAGGGAGCCAAAGGAGGGTGATACACTCCTACTAGTGTCAGCTGGGTATTATGACCAAGGCCCACATTAAGAACGAGACAAACAAGCTGCCTAGGGACAGAGATAGCACAGCTGGGTATTATGACCAAGGCCCACATTAAGAACGAGACAAACAAGCTGCCTAGGGACAGAGATAGGACAGCTGGTTATTATGACCAAGGCCCATATTAAAAAGGAGACAAACAAGCTGCCTAGGGACAGAGATAGGACAGCTGGTTATTATGACCAAGGCCCATATTAAGAAGGAGACAAACAAGCTGCCTAGGGACAGAGATAGCACAGCTGGTTATTATGACCAAGGCCCACATTAAGAACGAGACAAACAAGCTGCCTAGGGACAGAGATAGCACAGCTGGTTATTATGACCAAGGCCCACATTAAGAACGAGACAAACAAGCTGCCTAGGGACAGAGATAGCACAGCTGGTTATTATGACCAAGGCCCACATTAAGAACGAGACAAACAAGCTGCCTAGGGACAGAGATAGCACAGCTGGTTATTATGACCAAGGCCCACATTAAGAACGAGACAAACAAGCTGCCTAGGGACAGAGATAGCACAGCTGGGTATTATGACCAAGGCCCACATTAAGAACGAGACAAACAAGCTGCCTAGGGACAGAGATAGGACAGCTGGGTATTATGACCAAGGCCCATATTAAGAAGGAGACAAACAAGCTGCCTAGGGACAGAGATAGCACAGCTGGTTATTATGACCAAGGCCCATATTAAGAACGAGACAAACAAGCTGCCTAGGGACAGAGATAGCACAGCTGGTTATTATGACCAAGGCCCACATTAAGAACGAGACAAACAAGCTGCCTAGGGACAGAGATAGCACAGCTGGTTATTATGACCAAGGCCCACATTAAGAACGAGACGATCAGACAGAGGTAGCAAGAGATACAAAAAACATATAAATTGTTCTTGGTTACAGTGGAAACACCCCCACCGCTTCCAATTCTGTCCAATCTGTAAACATTAAAACCGGACAGAGACACATCAGAGTCCAGCACAGAATTATTCAGAATTATTTCGAATTATTACATGTACAAGATTGTCTAGAACTGAACCATTGGGCCTATGCCTCGAGCGAGGATGTGGTTTAAAACAAGAGTCTATAAGGGATACCTATTGCAGGCCTGAAGTATGATGACAATGCTGATCATTTATGGTTGGGATTACCTGAGCGGGACTTGATTATAAATTATATAGTGATTATAAATCAATGTCTCAGCGCAGCCTTGAAATGCGAGGACAAGGTCCAGGCACTAAGATGATTTGAACGGACCCCATCCTCTCGGTAGAGCATTGTCTGTGTCCAAAAGGTGTCAGAATTATCCACAAAAGTAACTCCAACAAAGTTACAGTAGACTTGTAGCCAGTTGTGTAGTGCCAACAACCTACTGAATCGCTCAGTGATGGCATTGGGCCTGAAATAATTGGACGCTTGTTGGTATCTTTCAGAGTTCCAATCAGTTCTTTAAAATCCTGTTTCAGATGTTCCAAGCTAGCCATCCTAATGTCATTAGATCCCACATGGATTACAACAGTGAGAGCCCCAGTGTTCTGGTGTAAAACGGTATGAAGCAGCCTAGTAATGTCCTGTACCGAGCCCCAGGATTTTGCCTTGAGAAACAAGATTTCTCACCATGAAGCTGCCAATTATAATGGCTGGTGAGATGGCAGAATAGGTCTGACAGTTTTTGCGCCTCGAGGCCGCATAACCCATTGTGACTGACGGAGGAGCAAGTGCATCAGACACCCTCAGGGTCCGGTATTCCGAGTCCAAAGCAGAATCCCCCTGGGAAGGAGTCCGGATAGGGGACAATTGCGTTGGAACCTCAGAAGCCAGGAGGGTGAAGCTGTTCGACAACTAGAATTGGGTCAGTCTTGCCACAAGAATATGGCCAAGATGTTCAAATGTTCATAGATGACCAGCAGGGTCAAATAATAATAATCACAGTGGTTGTAGAGGGTGCAACAGGTCAGCGTGTCACGCCCTGACCATAGAAAGCTTTTCATTCTCTATGTTGGTTAGGTCGGGGTGTGACTAGGGTGGGTCATCTAGGTGATTTATATTTCTATGTTGGCCTGGTATGGTTGGATCCCAATCATGCCAGGCTAAACAGCTGCCTCTGATATGATTCCCAATCAGAGGCAGCTGTTTATCATTGTCTCTGATTGGGGATCATATTTAGGCAGCCATTTCCCCTTTGTGTTTTATGGGATATTGTTTTTGTGTAGCTGCCTGTGAGCAGCCCAGAATGTCACGTTTAGTTTTTCTTCTGTTTTGTTTGGTGAGTTTATTATCGTGACACAGCACCTCAGGAGTAAATGTCAGTTGGCTTTTCATAGCCTATCTCTACCGCTCCTGCTGTCTCTAGAGAGTTGAAAATGTCAGGTCTGGGACAAGGTAGCACGTCCAGTGAACAGGTCAGGGTTCCATAGCCGCAGGCAGAACAGTTGAAACTGGAGCAGCAGCACAACCAGGTGAACTGAGGACAGCAAAGGAGTCATCAGGCCAGGTAGTCCTGAGGCCTGGTCCTAGGGCTCAGGTCCTCTGAGAGAGAGAGAGAAAAAGGAGAGAGAATTAGAGAGTTCATACTTAAATTCACACAGGACACCGGATAAGACAAACTATTGCAGTATACTGGAATCTGAGACAGGAGGGGTCGGGAGACACTGTTGCCCCGTCCGACAATACCCCCGGACAAGGCCAAACAGGCAGGATATAACCCCACCCACTTTGCCAAAGCACAGCCCCCACACCACTAGAGGGATATCTTCAACCACAGACTTACTATCCTGAGACAAGTCCGAGTATGGCACGAATCCAGGAAGATCACGTCAGTGACTCAAACCACTCAAGTGGCGCATTACATAATATCCTAGTCAATGTGTATTTGTGAGGGGTATTCGTTAGAAGAATGTCCAATAGCGTTGATTTGTTAGATTCTCTGGTTTTGTAGGCACATTAATTAATTGCTCTGGATTCAGAGAGTCACACAGTTCTTTAAAAGAGTCCGATTCAGATGTAAGCATGTCCCAGTTCAAATCTCCTAAAAGAATGAATTCAGAGTCATTTAGCTTGTGCAGGACATCAGAAAGAGAGTTTTGTGCGTCTCCCGAAGCCAAGGGCGGTCTGTAGCAGCTGACTACAGTGATGTGGGAGTCCTTATATACGTTCAATTTAACCGCAAGCAATCCAAAATGTTTGGCTTTGGTAATTGAAAGAATTTCAGAGGAGTTAAACTTTGATTTCACATAAATTGCAATCCCTTCTCCTTTACTCATCCAATCCGGTCTAAAAACTGTGTACCCATCCATAGAAATCGAGTTATTTGACACAGATTTCTTTAGCCAAGTTTCTGATAAAACCATGATGTCTGTATTTGTCGTATCGGCCCAAATTATAAACATGTCTATTTTTGGAAATAGACTTCTGACATTAACATGCAAGAGGCCAAAGCCTGTTCTGTTTTTTAAATCCTAGGGAGTCGGTAGAGATTGCATGGTATCTACCGGCCCAGGGTTTGGTCCCACATTACCAGAGATCAACAATAAAAGCATAACAATGTGTCTCAGTTGCCCAATGTGTGAGGAACAGGCAGAGCCAGCACCACTGTCAATAAAAATGAGCTGAGCCTTTTTCAGAAAAACTGCACCGTTGTGGAGAAGAGCCAATGCAACCAGGTGGAGCTCAGGAGACTACTGTCACGCCCTGGCCATAGAGAGGCTTTTTATTCTCTATTTGGTTAGGCCAGGGTGTGACTAGGGTGGGCATTCTATGTTCATTTTCCATGTTTTTGATTTCTGTGTTGTTTGGCCGGGTGTGGTTCTCAATCAGGGACAGCTGTCTGTCGTTGTCTCTGATTGAGAACCATACTGTTTTTCCCACTTGAGTTGTGGGTGATTATTTTCTGTTTAGTGTGTTTTGCACCTGACGGAGCTGGTTCGGTTGTTTCTTTTGTGCCTTGTTGTATTTAGTGTTCAGTTTATTAAAAATACTGATGAACACTTACCATGCTGCATCTTGGTCCTCACTTTCTTCCACCAACGGCCGTTACAACTACTCAACAATCTAAATGAATGTGGCCAGAAAATCTGTAACACCTGTTAATGTGAAAATTGTGATAAACAATATTTGTACAAAAATAAAATACAACTATATGTCATTTGTTTTCAACTTTAAAATCTAGCAGATATGTTTTCAATGACTTACATTAATTGTCAATGGACAGGTTAGACTGGTCCTTCCCACTGAGATCGCAAAAAAAAAAAATTATCCTGGCCTTCATCCACAATAACTGAAATCTAAACAGAAGACTACGGATTGCAAAACTTACTGACAACTCACTCACATACACTTTAAATCACTATTACTTTGTGTTTGCTAGCAATGCTTTTAGATGCTCTGGGTCTACCTGTAGTGGGCCTTACTGTAAATGCTGGGGCTGAAGAGCTTTTGGCGTGAACTTGCTTTGCCACTCTCCTCCTTCCCTGGACAATGTTCAAGTTTTGATTTGTCACATGACAAGGATACACATGGTATATCCACCGTTTAACGAAATGCTTACTTGTAGGTTCCTTCTCGACAATGCAACAACAATAAGAAATATTAATAGGTAAGAATACGAACATAAAGTCAATGGACAATGTAAAGATCACTCAGTGACTTGATGCAAGGTGAGCTCTGAGTAGAGGCCATACAGTTGGAGCTTTACTACTGGCTAGCAGCTGTCCATCACTGTATGTGCTACCTTATTACTAAATAAAACCAGAATCTCCCTCCTTTGCCGTCAGCACCATTTTTATAGTGCAACACTGTACCCTGCTGGTGGTGCTTCTGCTCACCGGCCTATCGACTCCTTAAGGCAGAGAGTATATGATTATTCATGGCGACGTTGAATTATTCAGCTTGGTGCTTAATATTTCATTATTTATTCACGGTAAACATGGGTGAGCTAGATTTAGTTTGATATATTCTGGGGTGTTGCATGTCCTTGTCTGTCATTATTTCTATGTCTCAAGGAAACCTCTTAGCTAGAGATTTTGGTGTCTTCAATATCACATAAATAACAGGAGAAACTGCAGAAATATTATTTTTAGGGCCAAGGGTTGCATTGAATACTGTTGCAGATGGCAAGAATAGGAGGTAATGAAGGTTTCCGGTAACCCATCTCTCTATAGTACAGTTAGGATCCCAATCCTCAAGAGAATACCTTATTAAACAGTAATGAGCTGATGCCTGGAGGCTATGGAATTTGCCCTTCCATTCAACTTGATCACACAGGCTTCCCCGATCACATCTGATCTGTGCAGGTAGAACCACAACCACGTATAAAATCCCCTTGTAATTGCGCTCAGGAATACTATTTGTAAGCCTTAGCCAAATCCATTGGCAGGGTTTTTTAGCTTGTGATTTTGGGAGTTTAGCCCCAGGGCAGTCTTCAGGCCTGGGGAGCAGAAGGCCACTGGCTGCACCTGCTGTGGGACATCCAGGGGCCCCTCTATGGTATCGCCCTGTTTTCATGTCTCTTCAAAAGCCAATCCATGGAGAGTGACAGAATTCAACTCCTGACAATAATGTGATTGCCCTGCAGCCCACTCTAGTGCTTTGGTCCGGATGCTTTCTATGGGCGCCTGTTGTCACAAGACCTTACTGTCAAACTCCACAGGTCATAAAGTGAACCCACCTGATGTGATCGACTTGGAAAAGTAGAGATGAAACAAGATGGCCGTACTATTTTGAATGCTTCCTACCTTTTCTCCCTCTCTCGGTTAACTTTTTGGCTAAGGTTTCTAGAGACTGACGAGATGTGTTCGTATCGTTTCTGGTTTCACAAGCTCTTTTAAGTGCATTTCTGTGGAAATCACGCCAGTGTGAGTTATTTCTGAGTGGGTTAATCTCATTTCTCATGGCACTTTTATAATGGAGCGCTGTTTAATTATGCATGTGGTGTATAATACTATTCTTGGGGGTGCTGAATTAAGCAGGTGACATCCCAGGCTGTATGTCCTAACAGTAGCCCTCCCTACCCTGACTCACTGTTTGAATTAGCTAGCACAGTGAGAAGACATTTTAGCAGTGTTTTATGCGCTTGACTGTAAAAAAAAAATTGAAAAAAGATGTTAAGAAAATATAGCAATGCTCTTGGATTTGCGCATATTTATCCTTAGTTTCATGTGAGCTATAAAAACAGATTCCATGATTTAAATATGCAACTTAAATAAGCTTAGTCTGTTTTCCGTATTAACACAAATTGTATCTAAACAGCGACGTTAACTACAGACTGCAAACAATTGCAGCAGCAGACATTTGCATACAAGGTCAAATTGTGCCATTTGGGTGTCCGGACCGAGGGTAATCAGATACCTTAGTCAGGACCACTATTGTGAGTCTCTCTGTTGTGCTCCTGCTGAAATGAAGAGCAGAGTGTCGGTATGGGAGGTCAAGGGACAAGCGGCCTGAAATAACCACTGACCCATGCATAATGCAGGGATACGCAATTCTGGTCCTAGAGTGCTGAAACACTTCTGGTTTTCATCTTCTCCTTCTAATAAGGGAATGATTCAGACCTGGGACACCAGGTATAAACAAAAACTAGAAGTGGTTTGGCCCTCCAGGACCGGAATTGAAAATACCCTGATTGTAGAGGCTATTGAATAGCCAGCTTTCCACACATCCCTTATTCTCTCAACGTAAGACCCTGCTGGACAGGCTGAGCATCCCCCATGCTCAACATCCCCCATGTTCAGAATCCCCCATGCTCAGCATCCCCCATGCTCAGCATCCCCCATGCTCAGCCTGTCCAGCAGTGGAAGCCTATATGTCACTAGTTACTAGGAGTGGTCAGGCGCAGAGAGCAGAGGGTTCAATGATAGATGATTTATTTCTCCGGCACAAAAACGGTCACGCCAAACACAGGGCACAGAAACACTGACCAGCCCAAACACACAGGGCACAGAAACACTGACCAGCCCAAACACACAGGGCGCAGAAACACTGACCAGCCCAAACACACAGGGTGCAGAAACACTGACCAGCCCAAACACACAGGGCACAGAAACACTGACCAGCCCAAACACACAGGGTGCAGAAACACTGACCAGCCCAAACACACAGGGCGCAGAAACACTGACCAGCCCAAACACACAGGGCGCAGAAACACTGACCAGCCCAAACACACAGGGTGCAGAAACACTGACCAGCCCAAACACACAGGGCGCAGAAACACTGACCAGCCCAAACACACAGGGTGCAGAAACACTGACCAGCCCAAACACACAGGGTGCAGAAACACTGACCAGCCCAAACACACAGGGCGCAGAAACACTGACCAGCCCAAACACACAGGGTGCAGAAACACTGACCAGCCCAAACACACAGGGTGCAGAAACACTGACCAGCCCAAACACACAGGGTGCAGAAACACTGACCAGCCCAAACACACAGGGTGCAGAAACACTGACCAGCCCAAACACACAGGGTGCAGAAACACTGACCAGCCCAAACACACAGGGTGCAGAAACACTGACCAGCCCAAACACACAGGGTGCAGAAACACTGACCAGCCCAAACACACAGGGTACAGAAACACTGACCAGCCCAAACACACAGGGTGCAGAAACACTGACCAGCCCAAACACACAGGGTGCAGAAACACTGACCAGCCCAAACACACAGGGCGCAGAAACACTGACCAGCCCAAACACACAGGGTACAGAAACACTGACCAGCCCAAACACACAGGGTACAGAAACACTGACCAGCCCAAACACACAGGGTACAGAAACACTGACCAGCCCAAACACACAGGGTACAGAAACACTGACCAGCCCAAACACACAGGGCAAAACGATCCGGAGAACAAAAATACATCCACAACCGACAGCGAACACAGAATAATCCACAAACAACCCTAAACTGGCCTAACAGGCTTAAATAGACCAGAAATCAAGAAACACAAAAGAAACAGGTGCAACTAATAAGACTAAACCAACAGAAAAGAGAAAAGGGATCGGTGTTGGCTAGTAGACCGGCGACGACGACCCCCGAGCGCCGCCCGAACAGGCGGGGGAAATCACCTTCGGCAGGAGTCGTGACACTATATGGAGAGACAGGTATTCTGGGCAGCTAGGTTTGGTTGTATTGTTTAGTATGAAGAGCGAGGAAGAGGGGCAGTGTAGTATTTGTTTGAATTTTTTATTTTTTTTCCCAAGCTCAGTTGAACAATGTTTAAAATACTTCTGTAACAAGGTTCCTCCCTTGTAAAGAGAGAGAGCCTAAAGGTGACAAAACAATCCCAACCTGGTGTCCATATGTATTCTAATGTATGTAGAAATGTATACAGATGTGATGGTAGTCAAGGTGGGAAAGATTATCAAAAGCAATGTTAGTAACTTACACTGGGTGGACAAAACATTAGGAACACCTGCTCTTTCCATGACATTGACTGACCAGGTGAATCCAGGTGAAAGCTATGATCCCTTATTGATATCACTTCTTAAATCCACTTCGATCAGCGTAGATAAAGGGGAGGAGACAATTGAGACATGGATTGTGTATGTGTGCCATTCAGAAGGTGAATGGGCAAGACAACATATTTAAGTGCCTTGGAACGGTGTGTGGTAGTAGGTGCCAGGCCCACCGGTTTTGGTCAAGAACTGAAATGCAGCTGGGTTTTTCATGTTGAACAGTTTCCCTTGTGAATCAACAATGGTCCGCCAAACAAAGGATATCCAGCCAACTTGACACAACAGTGAGAAGCATTTGGTGGAGTCTTGCAAAAAGTGCAACTCAATATTAGGAAGGTGTTCGTACTGTTTTGTACACTCAGTGTTTACGGTAGCAGTGGCAAGTATCCATTGTCATACAGACACACCACTTTTGTTGATAAACATATCGATTAAGATTCATCACCAGAGAGAAAGGTTCATGAAACAGCAGAGAGAAAATACACAAGTAAAACAAAAGTGGGGGTGGAGAGAAAAAGAGGAAGGAAACAGGAGGAATAGAGGACGCTCGAAGTTCACGTTTGAAGGGTGGCTAGCCTCATGTTTCCCAGTAACAGAATCCCTCTGGATGGGATGACTCGGTGACATGATGGGGAGGAGCTGAGGCCTGGAATGGCTTGGCATGTGACGATAATAAGAGAAGACTAACAAAATGCACAGAGGTAGCTGTCTGCCTCCACATTGGTCACATTCTCATTTGTTGCTGCTGGCACTTTATGAATAATTGAGATGGTGGTGTCTTGGTTCTGCCATCGCCCCTACCTCCCCCTCGCTCTCCTCACAGGGACTGCTGAACACTGAACAACCACCCAGGGTAGGCAAAGGGGAGGGGAGGGGAAGGGAGGGGTGTGGGGTGCAGAACACTGTCCTGGATGCAGTCTGCAGCAATTAAACAGTGCTCTCATCCCCATTCTGTCAAGCACCGCCTCTCTCCACTCCATGAAAACATCTCAAGCAAACGTAACTTTCTCCTTCTCCCTCTCCTTCTCCCTCTCTCTCTACCCCTCTCTCATCTCTTTCTCTCAAACACTCACACCCACAAATACAGACATATCAAGGCCACCACCCAAAAAGACTTGACAACCAAAATGCATCTTATTCTTCAATATTTTACGAAAGAAAATGACTCCCCATTTAATAAAAAATGTAATGTTTGGTTATTATATTTGTATGTCCTTAATTGTGCAATACCTAAAATGTACCATTCTTGTGGCTGGCTTAACATTTTCTTCCCCAAATATTGTTAATTGACTTGAGAAATACTCAATCTAATACTTAGATTTCAGAGCCTTATTTCAGCCATATTTTGCCGCAATTTTGCAAATGAACTGAAGTGAAAATGCACATAATAATGTTTAATAAATACAGGTTCCACAGAGCCGATGCAGCTCAATAATTGCAATGCGAAATTGCAATACCTTTCAACTGGGAATGAATAATAGAACAGGACTCACTCGCCACACGTTCCTTGTCTGCGCTAACCTTTAGCTCAACTTACCTCATAGCAAGAGGGTTATGAATCATGATATCAATAGAGCTATTACAGCAATCAATAATTTACACGGCTTCCTGGCCGAAAAAAAGATTTAACCGTCCTCTCCAAGTTATTTATTTAACATTAATATGGTCAAATTGTCCAAACAACTTAAATCAGTGTTGGGGCGATAAAATACATTCAGAAAATGCTCTCGTCTAAAGTTTGTAAAACGTCAACAGACACACATGCAAACAACGCTAACAAAACAGGGCAATTGAATGATATGAGCATTTAACATTTTGGTGAATCTTATTTAAAGGTCCAGTGCTGTCAAAAATGTGATTTTCCTGTGTTTTATATACACTACCAGTCAAAAAGTTTGGACACGCCTAGTCATTCAAAGATTTTTTTCTTATTTTAACTATTTTCTACATAACACAGATAAAATCATTTAGTAACCAAAAAAGTGTTTAAAAAATCTAAATATATGTAATATTTGAGATTCTTCACCCTTTGCCTTGACGACAGCTTTGCACATTCTTGGCATTCTCTCAACCAGCATCATGAGGTAGTCACTTGGAATGCATTTCAATGAACTGGTGTGCCTTGTTAAAAGTTGATTTGTGGAATGTCTTTCCTTCTTAATGCGTTTGAGCCAATCAGTTGTGTGGGTGGTATACAACAAGGTATGGGTGGTATACAAAAAATAGCCCTATTTGGTAAAAGACCAAGTCCATATTATGGCAAGAACAGCTCAAACAAGCAAAGAGAAACAACAGTCCATAATTACTTTATGACATGAAGGTCAATCAATTTCAAGGACTTTGAAAGTTTATTCAAGTGCAGTCACAAAAACCATCAAGCGCTATGATGAAACTGGCTCTCATGAGGACCACCACAGGAAAGAAATTCCCAGAGTTACCTCTGCTGCAGAAAATAAGTTAATTAGAGTTAACTGCACCTCAGATTGCAGTCTAAATAAATGCTTCACAGAGTTCAAGTAACAGACACATCTCAACATCAACTGTTCAGAGGAGACTGAGTGAATCCGGCCTTCATGTTCGAATTGCTGCAAAGAGACCACTACTAAAAAACACTAATAAGAAGAAGAGACTTGTTTGTGCCAAGAAACACAAGCAAGGGACATTAGACTGGTGGAAATCTGTCCTTTGGTCTGATGAGTCCGGACTTGAGATTTTTGGTTCCAACCGCCGTATCTTTGTGAGACGCAGAGCAGGTGAATTAATAATCTCCACATGTGTGGTTCCCACCATAAAGCATGGAGGAGGAAGTGTGATGGTGTGGGAGTGTTTTGCTGGTGACACTGAGGGTGATTTATTTAGAATTCAAGGCACACTTAAGCACCATGGCAACCCCAGCATTCTGCAGCGATACACCATCCCATCTGGTTTGCGCTTAGCGGGTCTATCATTTGTTTTTCAATAGGACAATGACCCAACACACATCCAGGCTGTGTAAGGGCTATTTGATCTAGAAGGAGAGTGATGGAGTGCTGCATCCGATGACCTGGCCTTCACAATCACCCGACCTCAACCCAATTGAGGGGGTTTGGGATGAGTTGGACCGCAGAGTGAAGGAAAAGCAGCCAAAAAGTGCTCAGCATGTGGGAATTCCTCATGAAGCTGGTTGAGAGAATGCCAAGAGAAGAGAATGCCAAGAGTTTAAAGCTGTCATCAATGGTGGGTGGCTACTTTGAAGAATCTATAATGTAAAATATATTTTCATTTGATTAACACTGTTTGGGTTACTACAGGATTCCATGTGTCTTATTTCATAGTTCTTATGTCTTCACTATTATTCTACAATGTAGAAAATAGTAAAAATAAAGAAAAACCCTTGAATGAGTAGGTACAGTATATTTTTCTATTGTGTTATTGACTGTACGTTTGTTTATGTGTAACTCTGTGTTGTTGTTTTTGTCACACTGCTCTGCTTTATCTTGGCCAGGTCGCAGTTGTAAATTAGAACTTGTTCTCTACTGGCCTACCTGGTTAAATAAAGGTGAAATAAAAATAAAATAAAAATAAACTTGAGTTGAGGCCCCTTTGGCAGCGATTACAGTGCCTTGCGAAAGTATTCGGCCCCCTTGAACTTTGCGACCTTTTGCCACATTTCAGGCTTCAAACATAAAGATATAAAACTGTATTTTTTTGTGAAGAATCAACAACAAGTGGGACACAATCATGAAGTGGAACGACATTTATTGGATATTTCAAACTTTTTCAACAAATCAAAAACTGAAAAATTGGGCGTGCAAAATTATTCAGCCCCCTTAAGTTAATACTTTGTAGCGCCACCTTTTGCTGCGATTACAGCTGTAAGTCGCTTGGGGTATGTCTCTATCAGTTTTGCACATCGAGAGACTGAAATTTTTTCCCATTCCTCCTTGCAAAACAGCTCGAGCTCAGTGAGGTTGGATGGAGAGCATTTGTGAACAGCAGTTTTCAGTTCTTTCCACAGATTCTCGATTGGATTCAGGTCTGGACTTTGACTTGGCCATTCTAACACCTGGATATGTTTATTTTTGAACCATTCCATTGTAGATTTTGCTTTATGTTTTGGATCATGGTCTTGTTGGAAGACAAATCTCCGAAAGTATTCGGCCCCCTTGAACTTTGCGACCTTTTGCCACATTTCAGGCTTCAAACATAAAGATATAAAACTGTATTTTTTTGTGAAGAATCAACAACAACTGGGACACAATCATGAAGTGGAACGACATTTTTGGGATATTTCAAACTTTTTTAACAAATCAAAAACTGAAGAATTGGGCGTGCAAAATTATTCAACCCCTTTACTTTCAGTGCAGCAAACTCTCTCCAGAAGTTCAGTGAGAATCTCTGAATGATCCAATGTTGACCTAAATGACTAATGATGATAAATACAATCCACCTGTGTGTAATCAAGTCTCCGTATAAATGCACCTGCACTGTGATAGTCTCAGAGGTCCGTTAAAAGCGCAGAGAGCATCATGAAGAACAAGGAACACACCAGGCAGGTCCGAGATACTGTTGTGAAGAAGTTTAAAGCCGGATTTGGATACAAAAAGATTTCTCAAACTTTAAACATCCCAAGGAGCATTGTGCAAGCGATAATATTGAAATGGAAGGAGTATCAGACCGCTGCAAATCTACCAAGACCTGGCCGTCCCTCTAAACTTTCAGCACATACAAGGAGAAGACTGATCAGAGATGCAGCCAAGAGGCCCATGATCACTCTGGATGAACTGCAGAAATCAGCTGAGGTGGGAGACTCTGTCCATAGGACAACAATCAGTCGTATATTGCACAAATCTGGCCTTTATGGAAGAGAGGCAAGAAGAAAGCCATTTCTTAAAGATATCCATAAAAAGTGTTGTTTAAAGTTTGCCACAAGCCACCTGGGAGACACACCAAACATGTGGAAGAAGGTGCTCTGGTCAGATGAAACCAAAATTGAACTTTTTGGCAACAATGCAAAATGTTATGTTTGGCGTAAAAGCAACACAGCTGAACACACCATCCCCACTGTCAAACATGGTGGTGGCAGCATCATGGTTTGGGCCTGCTTTTCTTCAGCAGGGACAGGGAAGATGGTTAAAATTGATGGGGAGATGGATGGAGCCAAATACAGGACCATTCTGGAAGAAAACCTGATGGAGTCTGCAAAAGACCTGAGACTGGGACGGAGATTTGTCTTCCAACAAGACAATGATCCAAAACATAAAGCAAAATCTACAATGGAATGGTTCAAAAATAAACATATCCAGGTGTTAGAATGGCCAAGTCAAAGTCCAGACCTGAATCCAATCGAGAATCTGTGGAAAGAACTGAAAACTGCTGTTCACAAATGCTCTCCATCCAACCTCACTGAGCTCGAGCTGTTTTGCAAGGAGGAATGGGAAAAAAATTCAGTCTCTCGATGTGCAAAACTGATAGAGACATACCCCAAGCGACTTACAGCTGTAATCGCAGCAAAAAGTGGCGCTACAAAGTATTAACTTAAGGGGGCTGAATAATTTTGCACGCTCAATTTTTCAGTTTTAGATTTGTTAAAAAAGTTTGAAATATCCAATAAATGTCGTTCCACTTCATGATTGTGTCCCACTTGTTGTTGATTCTTCACAAAAAAATACAGTTTTATATCTTTATGTTTGAAGCCTGAAATGTGGCAAAAGGTTGCAAAGTTCAAGGGGGCCGAATACTTTCGCAAGGCACTGTATGTAGAGTGAGTGCAAATGCAGAAGAGTAGAGAGGTAAGGCAACAAATAGGCCATGGAGACAAAATAATTACAATTTAGCATTGACACTGGAGTGATAGATGTGCAGATGATGATGTGTAAGTAGAGATACTGGGGTGTAAAAGAGAGGATAAGTAACAATATGGGGTGTGCTATTTACAGATTGGCTGTGTACAGCTACAGTGATCGGAAACCTGCTCTGACAGCTGGTGCTTAAAGTCAGAGAGGGAGATATAAGTCATTGGCAGCAGAGAACTGGAAGCACGTGGAGCACGTGCTACTGGTGTGTGTTGCTATGGTGACCAGTGAGCTGAGATAAGGTGGGGCTTTACCTAGCAAAGACTTATAGATGACCTGGAGCCAGTGGTTTTGGTGACAAATATGTAGTGATGCCCAGCCAACGAGAGCATACAGGTCGCAGTGGTGGGTAGTATATGCGGCTTTGGTGACAAAACGAACGGATGGTACTGTGATAGACTACATCTAGTTTGCTGAGTAGAGTGTTGGAGGCTATTTTGTAAATGACATCGCCGAAGTAAAGGATCGGTAGGATAGTCAGTTTTACGAGGGTATGTTTGGCAGCATGAGTGAAGGAGGCTTTGTTGCGAAATAGGAAGCCGATTCTAGATTTAATTTTAGATTGGAGATGCTTAATGTGAGTCTGGAAGGAGAGTTTACAGTCTAACCAGACACCTAGGTATTTATAGTTGTCCACATATTCTAAGTCAGAACCGTCCAGAGTAGTGATGCTAGTCGGGAGGGTGCTTGCAGCAATTGGTTGAAGAGCATGAACTTAGTTTTACTAGCATTTAAGAACAGTTGGAGGCAGCGGAAGGAGTGTTGTATGGCATTGAAGCTTGTTTGGAGGTTTGTTAGCACAGTGTCCAAAGAAGGGCCAGATGTATACAGAATGGTGACGTCTGCATAGATTGTTTTTTTTCTAAAAGCCTATTTTTGCTTTGTCATTATGGGCTATTGTGTGTAGTTTAAAACTATTTCATCCATTTTATAATAAGGCTGTTGTAACAGTTTTCTTCCATTGAAGGAGAGGAGGACCAAAATGCAGCGTGGTTAGTGTTCAACATGTTGAATAAGGACAATAAACGTGAACACTATAAAAAATACAAAACAACAAATGTGCCCAACCCGAAACAGTCCTATCTGGTGCATAGACACAAAGACAGAAGACAACTACCCACAAAGTACCCTGCCTAAATATGGTTCCCAATCAGAGACAACGATAGACAGCTGCCTCTAATTGAGAACCAATCTAGGCAACCATAGACTTACAAACTACCTAGAAAGGAAACAGCCCCATAAACATACAAAACCCCTAGACCAGACAAAACACATAAATCCCCCATGTCACACCCTGACCTAACCAAAATAATAAAGAAAACAAAGATAACTAAGGCCAGGGCGTGACAGTTGTAATGTAACAAAATGTGTAAAAAGTCAACGGGTCTGTCTGTGTACTTTCAGAATGCACTGTATGTTTATAGACTAATAACAAAGAGAGTTGAAAACCTCTCTGTCAATAACAGCTCGTTTTAAAGTTACAGATCCCTCCCATTAGCCTCAACCAATTAGGCCCATCACGCAGACCACTCACAGACACTCTTAGCTAAATTCTTGCTTGAGAAATAGCTCTTTGCTAAGAAGCTATTTTTGTTCCTTTTTGACCATTTTAATAAAATAAAATAAATAACACTAAGGTACTTAATTGTTACCAAGAATTGATTTGATATTGAGATAAAAGCGTCTACAATACGCCTTTAACCTGATTTAAAACGGTCTCTGTAGTAGCCACATATCACATGATCCCAAGACATAGAAAAAGAGAAAGAATTGTGTCCATTAGGTTATCATAATGAGCAAGCAGACAATTATATATTTGCATTGCTTTTGCCACTCTTTCAAATTCCTCTTTATCGCCGTAAATTATACATTGCCTAAGCAATGAATTATATCTCAAGATCAAAGAGAATACATTTCATTTGCAAAATATTGATCCTCGGGCTAAAATATCCAGGAGAGAGCCTGGATCACACTTGGGAAAATAACATAACTGCAGGTTATGTTGACATATAACATAGGGTGAATTCAGAAACTGGGGCAGCTTAATCTTGAAGTGTTAATTTCTTGGTCTGACAAGAGAAAATCTAAACTATTGTTACTAAGCCCTTGCAGAGAAACCACATGATCAAAATCTCATCAGCTCATTTGTGTGACATCATAGAGGAGCGCAGAGTAAGCTTCAAACTGGAAGCTCACTCCGCAAAGCACGTGGTGAGATCAGTGACATATATTTTCTTCTGTTTTGATGTTTAGGTTATGAAACTGTCATAAATAATTCACTGTGCCAAATTGTGATGTAAATGTGTATACTATGTACTGGTGCATCAAAATACAGAAACAAGTTGCCAATGTTGTTTACATTTTGTAATTCAGTCTTTTTGTGTCACGCTTTACCAACTATAGCTAGATAAAGTGGGACCATATGGAATACTAAAGTGGGTGCTTCTACACCTGCATTGCTTGCTGTTTGGGGGTTTCGGCTGGGTTTTTGTACAGCACTTTGTGATATCAGCTGATGTAAGAAGGGCTATATCAATCAAGTTGATTTGATTTGATTTGATAACATGGAGTAGCTAAAGTGTCTTGTAAAGTGGGACAACATGGAGTAGCTAAAGTGGGATAACATGGAGTAGCTAAAGTGTCTTGTAAAGTGGGACAACATGGAGTAGCTAAAGTGGGATAACATGGAGTAGCTAAAGTGTCTTGTAAAGTGGGACAACATGGAGTAGCTAAAGTGGGATAACATGGAGTAGCTAAAGTGTCTTGTAAAGTGGGACAACATGGAGTAGCTAAAGTGGGACAACATGGAGTAGCTAAAGTGTGGTGTAACGCGGGACAGCATGGGAGTAGCTAAAGTGTAGTGTAAAGTGGGACAACATGGAGTTGCTAATGAATGTTGTAAAGAGGGACAACATGGAGTAGCTAAAGTGGGACAACATGGAGTAGCTAAAGTGTGTTGTAAGTGGGACAACATGGAGTAGCTAAAGTTGGACAACATGGAGTAGCTAAAGTGTGTTGTAAAGTGGGACAACGTGGAGTAGCTAAAGTGTGTTGTGAAGTGGGACAACATGGAGTAGCTAAAGTAGGACAACATGTAGCTAAAGTGTGGTGTAAAGTGGGACAACATGGAACACTAAATTGGGACAACATGTAGTAGCTAATGTATGTTTTAAAGTGGGACAAGTGAGTAGCTAACGTGTGTTGTAAAGTGTGACAACATGGAGTAGCTAAAGTGTGTTGTAAAGTGAGACAGCATGGAATACTAAAGTGTGACAACATGGAGTAGCTAAAGTGTGTTGTAAAGTCGGACAGCATGGAGTAACTAAAGTGAGGTGTAAAGTGGGACAACATGGAGTAGCTAAAGTGGGACAACATGGGAGTAGCTAAAGTGTGGTGTAAAGTGGGACAACATGGAGTAGCTAAAGTGGGACAACATGGATTAGCTAAAGTGCGGTGTAAAGTGGGACAACATGGAGTAGCTAAAGTGTGTTGTAAAATGGGACAACATGGAATACTAAAGTGGGACAACATGGGAGTAGCTAAAGTGGGACAACATGGGAGTAGCTAAAGTGGGACAACATGGAGTAGCTAAAGTGGGACAACATGGGAGTAGCTAGAGTGGGACAACATGGGAGTAGCTAAAGTGTGGTGTAACGTGGGACAACATGGAGTAGCTAAAGTGGGACAACATGGAGTAGCTAAAGTGGGACAACATGGGAGTAGCTAAAGTGGGACAACATGGGAGTAGCTAAAGTGTGGTGTAAAGTGGGACAGCATGGAGTAGCTAAAGTGTGACAACATGGATTAGCTAATGTGTGACAACATGGAGTAGCTAAAGTGTGTTGTAAAGTGGGACAACATGGAGTAGCTAAAGTGTGACAACATGGAGTAGCTAAAGTGTGTTGTAAAGTGGGACAACATGGAGTAGCTAAACTGTGTTGTAAAGTGAGACAGCATGGAATAGCTAAAGTGTGGTGTAAAGTGGGACAACATGGAGTAGCTAAAGTGGGACAACATGGAGTAGCTAAAGTGTGGTGTAAAGTGGGACAACATGGAGTAGCTAAAGTGTGTTGTAAAATGGGACAACATGGAATACTAAATTGGGACAACATGTAGTAGCTAATGTATGTTTTAAAGTGGGACAAGTGAGTAGCTAAAGTGTGTTGTAAAATGGGACAACATGGAGTAGCTAAAGTGTGTTGTAAATTGTGACAACATGGAGTAGCTAAAGTGTGACAACATAGAGTAGCTAAAGTGTGTTGTAAAGAGGGACAACATGGAATACTAAAGTCTAAAGTGGGACAACATGGAGTAGCTAAAGTAGGACAACATGGAGTAGCTAAAGTGTGGTGTAAAGTGGGACAACATGGAGTAGCTAAAGTGGGACAACATGGGAGTAGCTAAAGTGTGGTGTAAAGTGGGACAACATGGAGTAGCTAAAGTGTGTTGTAAAATGGGACAACATGGAATACTAAATTGGGACAACATGTAGTAGCTAATGTATGTTTTAAAGTGGGACAAGTGAGTAGCTAAAGTGTGTTGTAAAATGGGACAACATGGAGTAGCTAAAGTGTGTTGTAAATTGTGACAACATGGAGTAGCTAAAGTGTGACAACATAGAGTAGCTAAAGTGTGTTGTAAAGAGGGACAAACATGGAGTAGCTAAAGTAGGACCACATGGAGTAGCTAAAGTGTGGTGTAAAGTGGGACAACATGGAGTAGCTAAAGTGGGACAACATGGGAGTAGCTAAAGTGTGGTGTAAAGTGGGACAACATGGAGTAGCAAAAGTGGGACAACATGGGAGTAGCTAAAGTGTGGTGTAAAGTGGGACAACATGGAGTAGCTAAAGTGTGTTGTAAAATGGGACAACATGGAATACTAAATTGGGACAACATGTAGTAGCTAATGTATGTTTTAAAGTGGGACAAGTGAGTAGCTAAAGTGTGTTGTAAAATGGGACAACATGGAGTAGCTAAAGTGTGTTGTAAATTGTGACAACATGGAGTAGCTAAAGTGTGACAACATAGAGTAGCTAAAGTGTGTTGTAAAGAGGGACAACATGGAGTAGCTAAAGAGGGACAACATGGAGTAGCTAAAGTGTGTTGTAAAGTGAGACAGCATCGAATACTAAATTGGGACAACATGTAGTAGCTAATGTATGTTTTAAAGTGGGACAAGTGAGTAGCTAAAGTGTGTTGTAAAATGGGACAACATGGAGTAGCTAAAGTGTGTTGTAAATTGTGACAACATGGAGTAGCTAAAGTGTGACAACATAGAGTAGCTAAAGTGTGTTGTAAAGAGGGACAACATGGAGTAGCTAAAGAGGGACAACATGGAGTAGCTAAAGTGTGTTGTAAAGTGAGACAGCATCGAATACTAAAGTGTGACAACATGGAGTAGCTAAAGTGTGGTGTAAAGTGGGACAACGTGGAGTAGCTAAAGTGTGTTGTAAAATGGGACAACATGGAATACTAAAGTGGAACAACATGGAGTAGCTAAAGAAGGACAACATGGAGTAGCTAAAGTGTGGTGTAAAGTGGGACAACATGGGAGTAGCTAAAGTGTGGTGTAAAGTGGGACAACATGGAGTAGCTAAAGTGTGTTGTAAAGTCGGACAGCATGGAGTAACTAAACTGTGGTGTAAAGTGGGACAACATGGAATACTAAAGTGGGACAACATGGGAGTAGCTATAGTAGGACAACATGGAGTAGCTAAAGTGTGGTGTAAAGTTGGACAACCTGGAGTAGCTAAAGTGGGACAACATGGGAGTAGCTAAAGTGTGGTGTAAAGTGGGACAACATGGAGTAGCTAAAGTGTGATGCAAAATGGGACAACATGGAATACTAAAGTGGGACAACATGGAGTAGCTATAGTAGGACAACATGGAGTAGCTAAAGTGTGGTGTAAAGTGGGACAACGTGGAGTAGCTAAAGTGTGTTGTAAAATGGGACAACATGGAATACTAAAGTGGGACAACATGGAGTAGCTAAAGTAGGACAACATGGAGTAGCTCAAGTGTGGTGTAAAGTGGGACAACATGGAGTAGCTAAAGTGGGACAACATGGGAGTAGCTAAAGTGTGGTGTAAAGTGGGACAACATGGAGTAGCTAAAGTGGGACAACATGGGAGTAGCTAAAGTGTGGTGTAAAGTGGGACAACATGGAGTAGCTAAAGTGTGTTGTAAAATGGGACAACATGGAATACTAAATTGGGACAACATGTAGTAGCTAATGTATGTTTTAAAGTGGGACAAGTGAGTAGCTAAAGTGTGTTGTAAAATGGGACAACATGGAGTAGCTAAAGTGTGTTGTAAATTGTGACAACATGGAGTAGCTAAAGTGTGACAACATAGAGTAGCTAAAGTGTGTTGTAAAGTGGGACAGCATGTAGTAGCTAATGTGTGACAACATGGAGTAGCTAAAGTGTGTTGTAAAGTGAGACAGCATCGAATACTAAAGTGTGACAACATGGAGTAGCTAAAGTGTGGTGTAAAGTGGGACAACTTGGAGTAGCTAAAGTGTGTTGTGAAGTGGGACAACATAGGGTAGCCAAAGTGTGTTGTAAAGTGGGACAACATGGGGTAGCTAAAGTGTGTTGTGAAGTGGGACAACATAGGGTAGCCAAAGTGTGTTGTAAAGTGAGACCTGCTGTCTCAAGTTATAACCTGCTGTCCCAAGTTATAACCTGCTGTCTCAAGTTATAAACTGCTGTCCCAAGTTATAACCTGCTGTCCCAAGTTATAACCTTGTGTCCCAAATTATAACCTACTGTCCCAAATTATAACCTGCTGTCTCAAGTTATAACCTGCTGTCCCAAGTTATAATCTGCTGTCCCAAATTATAACCTGCTATCCCAAATTATAACCTGCTGTCCCACGTTATAACCTGCTGTCCCAAGTTATAACCTGCTGTCCCGGTTTAAAGTTCTGTCCGAAGTTATAACCTGCTGTCCCAAGTTATAACCTACCAAATGAGAACTGAAAATATGGTTTTGACTCCTGTCAATATGCTTTTTTTGTGTGTGTGTGTGTGTGTGTGTGTGTGTGTGTGTGTGTGTGTGTGTTAGTGTGTGTGTGTGTGTGTGTGTGTGTGTGTGTGTGTGTGTGTGTGTGTGTGTGTGTGTGTGTGTGTGTGTGTGTGTGTGTGTGTGTGTGTGTGTGTGTGTGTGTGTGTGTGTGTGTGGGTGTGTGTGTGTGATTAGGACACATCTTGAGGATTTCAGAAATGTATCATGTGTTGGGCTAATATGTTGGACAGACGTTGAAAGAGGTTACAGAATACGAAAATGCAAAGTGTCCCACTTATTCCTAATTCACCCTACAGTATATTGTTTTCTATTTTCATCAACAATATTTTGTTTTTATTTTCACTTCCCCTTAATACATGCATCGAATTTACACAAATCGAACCAAATTTGTATTTATTTAAAGCCTATTCCTGCTCCACTTTTACCAAAAAATATCCAATACTAAATTACTCATACAGCAGTACTTATTAATCACGACGAGAATACATACAATTACAATGAAGTGAGTTATTATTGTTATTAGTTTAAATAATACTAATAACAGATTGACAAACTAATTCAAAATTATATTGTTGCATTTTTATTCGTATAATAACAGATTCAACTTGAGTCCAAAAACTCCTTTATATAAAGATATAAAAACATCTAAAATATTGGAGAAAAAAAACATAGCTATCCCCTTAATAGTCAGTTAGATAATCACACATTTAAAATGACGGGGTAAAAAACCTACACAGTACACACAGATGAAAGGGGTGAAAAAAAAATCTGTTATTTTCGCATGGGTTTAAAAGATAAATAGAAGTCTTCAAATCCTTACCTGAAATTGTGAGAGTCACAAGCCTCTATCCTTCGAGTCACGAGCTCCCACACTCTCAGCCCTCCGCACAGCAACAATCCTCATTTTATGCCTATATAATTAATATTGCATCTTCATTATTTAATAATTTGAAAACTCACGACATACCCCAGTAACACACGGGCATTCGTTATTTAAACATATCTAATTAGGACCAAGATCCTGGTAACAGTGCGTCAAAGAAAAGGAAAACACAAAGTGTGCCTCTTATTGTTATTGTTGCGTGGTGTTACATGGTGTTTGACTTTGGTTTTAAAATTCAGCACTGAAAATATTTTTTTTCCTTCTATATTTATGTGCTATATGATTCATTTTAAATCGTAGCAGAGCATTGGGAATTCATAAATACAACACGTCAAGTTCTCTGTGAAACTCAAGGTTATACAATGATTTTATTGCCCATCTGTATCTTGAGGCATGATTTATTCAAAGACCACGGAAGAACAAACCCTGAGTCAATATTCCCTTACTCCAACCCCAGAAACGAAAGAGATATTGTATTTAACATAGACTAGCACAAATAGCAAAATTACTTTAAGCCTAGGTAAACGTTTTCTTCCTGTCTTTAAATTTAGTGATAATGCTAGGTCTAATTATCTACAACTGACATAAACACAAATTAAGCATGTCCAATGTAATCAAAATAATCAATTGCTGATTCAATTGAATTGTATAAAATATTCAATGATTTATTCATTCATTTTCAACTTCACACATTTTGTCAAGTAAAATTCAAGAGTGAAGAAAAATACTAACAATATTTCAGTGATACTCCAAACTGTTTTACATGTTCACATCAAAATACGTAATGTCAAAATATAGCAGCTTTTCCATGCCCGTTTGACGTGCCTTAGTTAAAATAGTGACATTTTGAAAATGACTAAAGAAAATCAACTCGTGTTGTGTCGTTAATATTGTGAAATGTGATTTTCCTCTTTTGCACACAACTGTGAATTAATTTGTCAACGAAGTTCAGCTAGTTCACAAAGAGAGCATATTAATTTGCAATATGTTTTTAAGGGGGGGGGGGGGGGGGTGTTAAACCGATAGAGTGAAAACACATTAATTCCATCCTATACAAGTATGAATCCAAACAGTCCGAGACATACAGTAAACGTGGAAATGTTGGTGTAATTGATTAAATTGTCCAAACAACTAACCGAACTTACGAGCATTCAACAGGACATCTCACATGATAGAGATAGGTCATTTTCTATAGGCCTATTTGTTATAGTTATGTGATTGAAGAGAGTTGTGATATGCAGTCAAGTAAAAGCAACAACAACGAAAACTTAATCCAAGAGACCTTTAGCACAACACGTGTCATTCCAATCTACAACATAAAATGTGCCCGTTAGAGGACAAAAAAAGTGAACGAGACAACACAATGAACATTTAAATAAATCTATAGAGTCGCGGTTGTAAATTCCAGTCGGACATGATGAAATGTTGATAGATCCCTGTTATCTCTTCAAAATGTCGTATTTTATGCATAATGTTAATTAACTAATGCACAGCAGAATATTTCATCCTTTTCTGTTTTTGCCTTTGGTTGCAAAACCACACACGAACCACGTTTTTTTTAAGGTCCAGCTTTTCAGCAATTGCAGCAATTTTTTCCGAAGATGGACGGGGCTGGATCGCAAAATATGCCTCCAACGAGCGCTTCTCAGGTGCGGCTATCGAAGTGCGTTTTCGTTTCCTTTCGTTACCATTAAAAAGATCTGGCTTGCTGTTTTTCTCCCGGTAAGCAGCCTCGGCCTCCTCGAGCCAGGCTTGGAGGACAGGTTTTAGCGCAATCATATTATTGTGAGAGAGGGTGAGGGACTCAAACCTGCAGATAGTACTCTGGCTGAGAGAGCCCACCCCAGGTATCTTCAGGTTGGCGAGGGCTGAGCCAACGTCCGCCTGGGTCACCCCGAGCTTTATCCTCCTTTGTTTGAATCGCTCAGCAAAGGCTTCTAGCTCCCTAGGATCTGACTCCACGTCGTTGACACACGACATTCCGTTGTGCACAGATAGAGAGTGCGGATGACCCATGGCCATAGCCTGGTGGAGGTGACCCATGGTCTGGAGGTGGTGCTGGTGCGTGGTAATCATAGAGGAATCCGGAGCCCCCATCCCGCTCACTGAGAGACTGGACGAGATGTGATCCAGAAGATCCCCCTCTAAGCTCTGGTTGAGGTGGTGGTGGTGGTGGTGTTGGTGAGAGGTCAGGGTGGAAGGATGGGAGATGGGCACCGTAGAGGAGTTGGAGGTGCAGGGGACACTACTCATGGTATGGTAAGTCACGTCTGGCTTGAAATGGTGACTCTTGCCGTGAGAGACTATGTCAGCAGCCGCCAGAGCTTCCGCGCGTGCCAGTAGACTCTCATCAAAGCCACCGAAGATATTGCCCTGGAGCTGGAAGCAAGAGTGCGCATACTGGAATCAGTGGGGAATTCTGTCAACTCAGGATTCAAATAAATGTTAAGCACAGGGAGAACCCTCCTCAAAGCACAGGTCATAAACATTAATATGAAAGCAGCAGCTTTGCTTGAATAGACGAGATGATGAGAGAGCGAAAGAGAGGGAGGGGGGAGGGGTTGTGGGGGAGAACGAAAGAAAGAACGAGTACGAGAGTGGATAAAACAAAGTCCTTTCTGATCCACTTAAAACGTCTTAAATTGATATTTGTTCATACATTTGTGCCTCAAATAATTGACTGAGAAACATACCTGCGGGGCAGGCAGACAAACTCTGCGCATGCCTTCCGAACTCGCGTGCAGGCCAGAGTATTTGGGCTCCTGCAGCACAGGGTGCATAGAGAAATGCTGCTTTCCGTTCATGGTCATCATCTTCGATGCGCACCTTGCAGGTAAGTGGCCCTGACATAGAGGCAGGCTCGGTTCTCTGGCTCCTTGCTGTTAGTGAGCTATTTCCATTGGCAGCGCCTCCCGTTCTGCCTCTCTCACCCCACCTGCTCCTTTACTCAACTTACAAGTTACAAGTCATGGGAATGGGCTGGGTGCTGTGCGCAAGCGTGATGCACGGTTGAAAGTGAACGCAATTAAATTGCCCATGAAACTAAAAACAATGGGCCTATGAGGCTCATTATCAGCTATACATAACATGTGATAATGGATTATAAATATGATTAGGCCTATACAATTGTTTGTTCATATTCTTAATAAACTACTCGAGGCCTATATATTTCTGCTGCATTAACTTGTGGTTCCAGACGTAATATAATGAACACAGATCAGTCTATTTTTATTAATTTGTCATGTTTTTTAGCCGTTTTTTTCCTCATCAAGGGTAAAACAGGAGCGTGGTTAGCTTCAGCAGCATGGACAGCTCCAGTATTGGCTTCTCGAGGCGACAGGTGATTCTCACACAGTTAAATGAGGGAACCGTGCTTCGACCAGTCTTCAACAATCAGAGGGTGTGGCAAATGAATAGCAGACGTGAAATCTAATTCCACACAAATTCTATACCATTAATTAAATTATAAAATGTGTTGATGAAATATACCAATAGATTCATTCCCTTCAATCCAGTCAATGTATGCTTAGAATATGAAACCACTCTTGATTTATGTACAAACATTTTTTCAAGAGGCAAAAAAGAAACAAAGGTAGCTCAAAAAGAAACAGAAATAAATACAAACTTGGTAATTAAAAAGAAAATTCCTTGAAAAATGATCAACATTAAGGCCTACATTGATTTAAAAATGTATAGATAAAGAACTAGCGTACTTCATACTTTATCAAAAACGAAAGAGCAATCTATAATAAGATTTCTCTTGAAAATATGATTTGGGTAATTTATTAATCCCATGTCTATCTCTCGAGCAATTACTGATAAATAAAAAATATTAAAATGATTAGTTAAGACCTCCCGAGTGGCGCAGCAGTCTAAGGCGTCACTGCAGATCCGGGTTCGATACCGGACTGTGTCTCAGCTGGCCGCGACCGGGAGAACATGAAGCGGCGCATAATTAGCCCAGCGTCGTCCGGGTTAGGGGAGGGTTTGGCAGGCGGGGATGTCCTTGTCCCATCGCGCTCTAGCGACTCCTGTGGCTGGACGGGCGCATGCATGTTCACGCAGTCGGCAGGTGTACAGTGTTTCCTCCGACACATAGGTGTGGCTAGCTTCCGGGTTAAGCGGACAGTGTGTCAAGAAGCAGTGCGGTTTGGCGGGTTGTGTTTCGGAGGAAGCATGGCTCTCGACCTTCGCCTCTCCCGAGTCGGTACGAGAGTTGCAGCGATGGGACAAGACTGTAACTACACATTGGGCAGAAAAAGGGGTAAAAGTAAAAAATTGTTTTAATTAGTAATGAAAAAATATGATTTTCAAAATTATTCTAAAACTGCGGCTCATATGCCCCATATAGCACCAGGCTAAAGCCAAAAGTATGTTAGTTGAATCTGGACTGACTGAAATAGGGATCACTTTAATGCTGCACATCCAAAACGACATAGACTTGTTATTTACAGGTATTCCTGATCTTAATCCTTCCCATCATTGCATTGGGATAGGGTCAGTTCAAGATGATCGACTTTGGCCAAATCTGATTACAGGATCTTGTAGATAAGACACCTACAGTACACACAACAGCAATATTGGCTGAATTTAATTGGAGCAGGTCAGGGCAGGGCCTTGCTCTCGTCTCCCTCCCCATGCAGGTGAACAGAGCACCTGTCCTCAGTGCATTAGATCTCATGTGGCAGGCTGAATGCCTCTCCCAGCAGTAGAAAGAGGAGCCAGGCAGGCCAGTGACACAGCGCTTCCATCTGATCCTGGCCACCTCTCCTCCGGTTCCTCAGACAGTGAATAATTCAGCAGCATGGTGGCAGGCATCAATTACCACGTTGGCATGTCCTTATTCATTATAGAGATTAAAACAGGCAAGGTCTTTTCTCACCACTGGACCTGTTGAGTGAGTGAGAGAGAGAAAACATCTTGTCAGGGTAGACTTTTTGTATACTGTACAGTAGGCCTATACTTTAAAGGAAGTCCGACTCATTGCCCAGCTGGGCTGCAAAGATGTTCAGAACTGAGAAACAAACTATGTCATGTATTATTCCATTCAATATTTTACCCTGAATTAAGTATAATGTCCTTCTCTCTCTTGCTCACATGAACTCTTATTCTTAGACTTCTTAATAACAGTATGTATAATTCAGTGGTCATTGTTGGCTTGTCATCTGTGTGCATTCCCATTCTGAAGATTGCATCTGACATGTTTTATGGATTTGTTTGTATCGAGATGTGACAGCAGCACTCATCTCCCTAGCCTGTGTACAGCTCATAAGGTTTCCTTCACCAAATGACCCTCCAATTGTTGTCTGTCTCCACTTTGGGATCTGTGGCGCGTGCACGTAGTGCTCATCACCTGGGCGACAGGGGATGTGAGGACGAGTGGCTGTGGTTGACATTTCGTCCCACGGGTAACCCAACAGCGCTTGCATTAAATCAAATAGACTCTTGAGTGTTTTTCACTTCACTTCCTAAAGTAAGGAATGTTCATGCATTATTTATCAACATTTGAATATGTCAAAGTCACTGAAGCCAATTTAAGTTCCTCTCTGTGTTGGAATTCTGTTTTGGTGGGTGGGATGGGTGCCATGGAGGAAGCCCACCCGAGAATGACCCTGTTTTGGTGGGTGGGATGGGTGCCATGGAGGAAGCCCACCCGAGAATGACCCTGTTTTCCCATCATCATACAAATAAAACTATGTGCCGGTACAGCCCCTCTCCATATGTATTTGGACAGTGAAGCAATTCAAACATTTTGTGGCTCTACACTCCAGCATTTTGGATTTGAGATGAAATGTTTCATGAGGTAACAGTACAGAATGTAACCTTTTATTTGAGGGTATTTTCATACATCTGATTTAGCGTTAATAAATGAAAGCACTTTATCTAGTACCCCGATTTGAAGATGTCACAAGTATTTGGACAAATTTCACTTAGTGTATTCAAGTTGGAGAAAGTTTAGTATTTGGTCACATATTTCTTGCACACAATAACTACATCAAACTTGTTCGATGCATTTACAGCTTGTTTTGGTTGTGTTTCGGATTATGTTTTCTACAATGGGAAGTGAATGGTGAATAATGTATCGTGTCATTTAGGAATGACTTTTGTCAACACTTTTACACAAATGCGGATGCTACCATAATTATAGATAATCATGAATGATGGGTGAAAAATGTAGTAAGACAACACTAAAGGAATGACAACACAGGTTTTAAAGGTAATATTCGTTTGGAATGTTCTCCCACCCAGGTAGAAATTTGAATGTATTTCTGTTTTTTTGCTGGTGTCAAATTCAAATTGTTTATATTTTGTATTTTGTTTCTCTTCCAAGCACCCCATTCCTCCATCTTTATTGGTAAAAGCAAACATGCTAGTGAGTTAGAAATCCATTTTACAAACAGAATAAATCAAAAATACACCCACATCCCGCAAATATAAACAGTAACAAATCCCCAAATGATTCTTCCAATAAATGAGTTGCATTTTACACTACGATGTCACAGTAGCATCCACATTGCAGTACAAACAAGTGTAGAAGTTTCTCAAAGCAATTTCTGAAATCCCACTTTGACATGTAATAGTCCTGTCTATAACTGACATTTAAGAAAAGGACTGTTCATAAAAGCACATAGCAAAACAAGTGTGAGGGTACTGTGCAGTGAAAAAGATCTTATTCTTTAGCCTTTTCCTTCTGGTCTTCCATCCCTTTCTCACATTTCAATGGGCATTTTATTTATTTCCAAAACTAAATATATTGGCACCTGATATAAGTGTCATGCTGATGTCTGTTACATGGTAACACCAAGCCTCACTGATGGAGATGAGGCAAAGCCTAGGAGTCTAAGAGTTAGCCTCCCACTTTCCACGTCTCTAATCTAACTCTTTCAATAGGACTGCAAAATGAACAGGGATCAAAAATCTGTTAGGGCTACGGCAACATAAAACTATTTTTCCTTTGCACTCAACGTTGAATTAAATGGTCTAGTCTTGAGTTAGAGAGAGACCCTGGCCAAATATGAAAGAAGAACATGCTCTAGAGTTCAATATCTGTAGATCAGCAGCAGCAATACAGGATTCATTTTTTCCTCTCCTGACAAAATGTAAATACAGTATGTAAGGACAAATAAAACACGTTTTTTCATCAAGTATACACATTCAAAAGAGGATGTTACTTTGCTCATTTCATAGCCACCAACACAATGCTTCTTGACTTGCAGGGAGTCCTCACTCATTAACACTAAGTGCCTCACACCGAATGGATTAAACTGCTGCCGCATATTGCTACTGTAAAATAAGATCAGAAACTGCATGGAGAAATCTGTTACAAATGGCTGGTTTACTTGTCAGCTCTCAAAACCATGCAGCTAAATCCTGGCAGACATGAGCCTGGTAAGAATGTGTTGTGAAGTGACGCCACAAGGGTTGCTTTAACACAAACCTACCTTAAGTAGGGACATTAAGTACTCTTGCTTGAAAATAAAAATGGGCCCTCTTTTCCTGACAACTTCAACATTCATTCAAATGACAAACTGAAAAAATATTAACAAAGTAATTCCTATTGCAAGAAAAATACATCTCGTAAAAATGCAGCCTTCTGATTATGTAAGGCAAAATTATATATAAAACCAAATGCTCAGTATACATTCAAACACCATTGTCTACAGATCTCAAACAAATTTGACAATAGATGACTAGATCCTCATCCAAAGATGTCTTTGGTCTCAGATGACAGAAGAGATGACTCGGGAAAAGAGAAAATAGAGTTGTTAAACACCATCTCAAAAGTGCATAACATTAGTCTTGGTGTTCATATGTGCATAAAGTGGCACCACACGTTTAGTCGACAACAAAATACTCAGTGAAATATCAAGTGTCTCTCTTTGAATCCAAGATGGAGGCTGTATCTAATTTACATTTCAACAGGGGACGCTGATTCTGTAATCTGTAGCTGTGACAGCATAGCCATCCCTGGACCTTGAGCCTCGTAATTATAGACAACATCAGTCAAATAAGAGAGGATGAAACCATAGCTTAAATATTTATAAAAATACCTATTCACAGTAGTCATAAATGTTGTACTGATATTATCTGGTAACCACATCGAAACATACATTTATTTATAACGGTTTAGATTTATCTCAGCAAAAGTGAGATTTTAATAATTATTCAGATGTTTCAAGAGAAAACAGTCTGCCCTTTCAAGCTTCACACGTATCATTAAAGTATAGACTTTGTCTCGTATTAGTCCGTATTTCTTCAGTCTCAAAATACTGGAAGCTGGTCTAAAAAAACCTAAAGAAGTGATTTCCGTCAAATCTGCTTGAATTAGTCTAAAAAAATATATCAAAGTCCTTCCCACGAAAAAGTGTGACGTTCGATTGCCTTCATCGCCTCCATGAACGACTCTCATACTCGTCATCCTCATCGTCGTCTTCCTCCTCTTCCTCCATAAGCAGGTAGGGGCTGACTTCCTCCTGGAGGAATCAAATGAAATAATCATCTTTAGATCAAGCGGTTCATTGAGTGATGATTTTACATGGTTTTCCAAAATGCTATAAGAAAACAGGAAATAGGGAGAGGAGTACAGTAACTTACCGCATTGACCTCTTCCTTCGAGTCCTCCTCCTCAGGTTCTGTGGATACGGATGGTGTCTTCGGCTTGAACCATGCAATCTGTAGAACGCGACCTTTGAACTTTGCTCCTTGGTTTGCAGCCTATAAAACGTGAAAATGATCATGAATGGTAAAATTAAATTAAAACTTGAGAAATTTCTCGGTTATAAAGGCATCAAAATGTTACTGTGTGCATGCCATCTGCAGGACATACATTCTCCGCGTCGCTCCGGGTCTTGAACGTCATGACAACACTGGTAGCATCCTGATCACGGAGCTCCTCTATCTCACCAAATTTCTGTGACAAGGACAAGAATACAGAAACAGCCGTAAGTACCTGTAGAAACTCCTTTACACATCTCTCTGGTGGAAGCACTGTTTTTACAACTATAATGATTCATGCTTTGTACCACGAGTTCTAGCACAGACCTTTCAATATTCAAATAAGACGTTTTGGGAAAATTATACAACTAGCTGTATTTGATAAGGGTGTATTTCCTTACCACAAAGTGAGGCATCAGCTCCTCCTTCTCTTCCTGTGTGACTCCCAGGATGGCGATGGCTCGGGGCCTGTGGTCCACCACCATGTGATTGCCACCTCCTCTGCCACCTCCTCTGTGTCCCCGTCCCCTGCCCCTTCCCCGGCCCCTGCCCCTGACGCCTGCTGCGTCGCCCACCTTCCCACGCCCGGTTGGTATCAGGCCCAACCGGGTGGCCTGGGGGAACACAGTCAACAAGGTCATCAGATCCACAACTAACTTCCATTTCTCAACACACAGCACGAGGTGCCAGCTGACACTAAGGTGATGCCACAGATCCACATGTGGAACCAAGACATCTGGCCGTGTTACCAGACCCCAAACCAAGGCGGTGGAGATGGTGCTACCTGGCATGTCCTCACCAAACAGTGCCAGGCAGCAGCATCAGTATCCAGGAAGAAAATGTAGTGTTACTGAGAACCAGTGTCCCCACAGGCTTGGTATCCATATTTAATGTGTCCAAGGGAACATGTACCAGCAGACTGACTGTGGTGGCCCTGATGGCTTGGAGCAGAGCACCAACACTCCTCCTCATCCTAATTGTCATCCCTCCACTTTCTTACAAGGAACACAATCTCAAACTTTAATGACATCAGATGCATCAATGTAGGATCTCTGTTTGGTTAGGATTCATTAGTGGGTGTCCTCTGGGCTTGGTAAGTGCCTGCAGTTTAATGTGCAGAAGAGGGGTAAAGCCATGCATATTTCATGGGGGCTAATTTAAGCACACCATGCTGGAAAAGCACTGCAGAAGGCTGTTAACAAAAATACATTTCTTGTTTTCAGCCTGATCCTCTGACATCAACTATGACATAATGTGACTAGCGACAGACAGAACAGCTGTGGGACAAGGAATATGTTCACATCCAAGGTGATGCCTTTCTGCTCGCTTCAGACCATTCTTGAAAAGGTTGCATTTTAACCAACAGTACAGATGTTTTGAACGTGCCGAGTCTGCCACTCCTCCTTCAGTATGCCAGAAGACTGCCACATTCCAGACATGTTCATTAACGCTAGAGAGCACTTCCCAAATTATGGACGCCCTGTGTACCCACCTCAACCTGCAGCTGACCCAGTCTCCTCTTCAGGTCTGTCGTGTCCTCTCCAGAACTCATCTTCTTGTGGAAATCAAGCTCTGCGTCCAGAAGCTCCTTTTGTGCCTGAGGGAGAGCACCATTAGTTTGGGATTTCCAAAATGCATGCGCCATAGAAATAGAATGAATACTCCCAGTTAGACAGAATGTTCTGGCCCCAGAATGTTCTGGGGGAAAACAACCGGAGGTTACCTTGGTTACCCCACTGGCTCACAGCAAAAACGTGACCCTTTTCAAAACAATGTTCTTGTTGTCTACTTGGTTTAGTCAATTGCAAAAATACATTTAGGAAAAGTACATGTCTAAAGATTACTTTCAACATCGCCTGCTCCAGAGTGTTCTCACTACTTAGAAAAAGTGTAATATTTTAGGGCTTCCCTTCATTTAAATGAGGGCCACATGAGGGCTCTTCTGGCAGGCTTCCCTACATGCAGTCAGATTTTTGACCGGGTTACATGTATATTGAAAACCACATCTTTGTCATGTTTTGTTATTTCTGTAGAACTAAACATTATTTATTTATTTTAAAATCGACAATATAGTCGACTCTTTTACAATGGGGAAATAATGATATTTTCCCCCAATTTGTGGGCGTGGTCAAGGGGAATTCCTTCTTATGACGTAAATAGAGTACAGAAGGGGCTTGGAGCCTCTGAAACCCAGTTTCCCAGGTTGGGCTGGCCTTGGTGGGCTAGCTCAAATTGCGTTTCCAGTGCCTCTAGGAATTACAAATGTCATGTTGCTAGGTAGCCAATTTGTGACTGTGCAGGTGGCTTTGCTAATGTTGCTAGCAAACTAGCACCCTATACTCCTGCCAGTGCCAGCCAGAATCATAGCCACGTATTTAATTTGCTAACGCTACCAAAAAGGTTAGTGTCGTCGCTAGCATTACAAGCTAGCTAGCTAATTGCTACCTTGCTTGCCATGACATTGGTTATTAGCTCGCTAGCTAACCAAGCAAACCAGACGACAGGTTTGATGCGTAGCTAGATTTTAATATGACCTGGCCGGATACAATTCCTGTTCTCAAGTTATCTTGCTAGCTTGTTTCAACTGATTTGCTAGCTAACGTTTGGTAGCTAGCATTAGAAGGCTGACTGTTCTTATAAAGAAGTTTGTGTAGCACCAAAATGAATGAAGGATCCAGCTATGGTGGTAATTTGTATAATGTCTGACTGTTACAATACTGCTTGTTGCTGTTAGCTAGCACATGGACAAGCCCAGACGAGCTAGCTAAATGTGTCAGCATCCTGCAGTGATTAATTAGCTATCTGGTGGTTGCATAGTAACGTCGTCACCAGCTCGAACTCTAATAGAGCTGGCACCAGTTGTGAAACTGGGAGGCGCTGGCCCGGGTTTCCCTCGACCCAGCTCGAATTTGAGAATTCCATTCGAGCCAGCTCAAATATGCCCTAATTTTAAGTGCCAGTGGACACAGAGCGTAATTAACCCTGCCAATTTGACTGGTCAACTCATGGGTTTACAATGGCTGCCTGGTATTGTGATGCAATAATTTCCATGTTAATGTTCATTCACATTTTGCTAACTGACCAAGCGCATGCAATGGAATGTAATTTTTGTAATGTCAGTTGAGTTTATTCAACAAATCACAGAATATGATATGGTAGGTAGACTTACATCTGTCTTAGTCTTGGACTGAGCCGTGTTGGCTGTGGAATGGGAGGCTGGGTTCATCTCGTTCTGAAGCTGGGAGATCTTGTCGGTCAGATCCTTCAGAGTCTTCATAATGTTGGCCCTCTCCTCTGGCTTCAATGTGGCCCTGTTCTTTTCAAGTCTGTTGATCAGAGCCTATAGGAGGGAGGGCATGAGATTAACTGGCTAATCAATGTAAGACGAGCAGGGTATCCAGGACAACACCCAGGGTCTCTTGGTCTAGAGGTGTCCATGTTTTGATAGTGAAAGGACAACACGATGATCACAGCATGTGGTTTATTTGCGACTAAAATGAAAGGTGGCATCCTTTAAATAAGGTCGGAAGTTTCCATAAACCTTAGCCAAATACATTCAAATTCCTGACATTTAATCATAGTAAATATTCCCTGTCTTACATTAGTTAGGATCACCACTTTATTTTAAGAATGTGAAATGTCAGAATAATAGTAGATAGAATGATTTATTCAGCTTTTATTTATTTAATCACATTCCCAGTGGGTCAGAAGTTTACATACATTCAATTAGTATTTGGTAGCATTGCCTTTGAATTGTTTAACTTGGGTCAAACGTTTTGGGTAGTCTTCCACAAGCTTCCCACAATAAGTTGGGTGAATTTTGGCCCATTCCTTCTGACAGAGCTGGTGTAACTGAGTCAGGTTTGTCGGCCTCCTTGCTCGCACACGCTTTTTCAGTTCTGCCCACAAATTTTCTATACATTTCTCCAAAATGTACAATCTTTGTTCCCATGTGCAGTTGCAAACCGTAGTCTGGCTTTTTTGTGTCGGTTTTGGAGCAGTGGCTTCTTCCTTGCTGAGCGGCCTTTCAAGTTATGTCGATATAGGACTTGTTTTACTGTGGATATAGATACTTTTTTAACAATTTCCTACAGCAGCTTCACAAGGTCCTTTGCTGTTATTCTGGGATTGATTTGCACTTTTCGCACCAAAGTATGTTCATCTCTAGGAGACAGAACGCGTCTCCTTCCTGAGTGCTATGATGGCTGCGTGGTCCCATGGTGTTTATACTTGTGTACTATTGTTTGTAAAGATGAACACGGTACCTTCAGGTGTTTGGAAATTTATCTCAAGAACGAACCAGCCTTGTGGAGGTCTACAATTTATTTTCTGAAGTCTTGGTTGATTTCTTTTGATTTTCCCATGATGTCAAGCAAAAAGGCACTGAGTTTGAAGGTCGGCCTTGAAATACATCCACAGGTACACCTCCAATTGACTCAAATTATATCAATTAGCCAATCAAAAGCTTCTAAAGCCATGACATAATGTTCTGGAATTTCCCAAGCGGTTTAAAGGCACAGTCAACTTAGTGTATGTAAACTTCTGACCCACTGGAATTGTGATAGTGAAATAATCTGACTAAACAATTGTTAGAAAAATTACTTGTGTTATGCACAAAGTAGATGTCCTAACCGACTTACCAAAACTATAGTTTGTTAACAAGAAATTTATGGAGTGGTTGAAAAACAAGTTAATGACTCCAACCTAAGTGTATGTAAACTTCCGACTTCAACTGTATGTAGTATAAGCAACCATCATACCTTTTGACATTCAATCTGCTTCTCTAGCATCTCCTGCTTCTTTTTTCTCATGTCCTGCTGCAACTTCAATGTCTCCTGAAACAAGAATAAAGCAATTATTTATAGTGTAATTTTGATTTGTGTATATAAAAAGGTAATGACTGACTATGAATGCAGCTGGCAAAAATTACTTGCCTGCTTCTTTTTCAAGATCTCCTGTGCTTCAAGTGCTTTGGCAGTTTTACCAAGTGACTTGGACGCTCCCTTGTGGACTGTGGAGCTGTAGGGCCCCTTCTGAAGGGCCACAGAAGTAGAGAAGAGTGCCTAGGACAGGAAGAGACAGACAGACCCTTTTGATTACTACCTGACCCCGTCTACTCTCTTTGCCATCATACAACACCATGCTCTAACTCTGCATAGGGGCACTCTCAGAGCATAGGAGCTGACGGCTTACCGCTGCAGGGTCTGCGCTGGGGTGCGAGACGTCCAGTTTGCCTCCGGCCACAGCCCCAACACCAAGGCCATGTTTGGACAACGTCTTATTATTCAGCACATAGGCTCCGGGATTGTGTTGCTTGATCACCTGCTGGTTTATACAGAGATGCATAAGAGTCATGAAATAAATGTTGATCACATCTAACCTGGAACTTAGAACCTCTCCATTCAAAATCAAAACTACTGTTCGAATGAATAAATGCTTGGCCAGCTAAAAAAGTTTTAGCAGTAGTCAGAAGTGCTCTGTCCACCTTATGAACGTTGGGGTGCTGCTGCCCCATAGCAGAGCTCTGTCCGTGTCCGTCCCCCTGGCCCTGACCCATGCCCTGTCCCTGCTGGGTGTTGGCCTCACGGTGCCAGTACACACGGATGAAGCGGTTGTTGAGCACCGCCTCAGTGCTGGAGATGGCCTGCCGTGCCTCCTCGTTGGCTGTGTACTGGATCAGCGCTGCCTCGGGGTCGCCACCAAATACCACCTATTGGAGGAGACAGGTCAGAAAGTAGTAAACAGGAAGGCCAGAAGTTATGTCCCTTATTCACCCTCCAAAGTAAAACGCATGTACACGCCCTAACATTTATTGATCTAAGACATTTTTGTAGTGGTACACATCGTTTCAAGGAATTGTCAGATTTCTTACCTGAATGTTTACGATGGTACCAAACTTGCTAAAGTGCTCATTCAATTTGGTGATGTTGTTGAGATCTCGGGGGATTTTGCGAACTTCAAGCTTAGTGTTGACGTAGTGATTCTTCTTGGGGAAGCCCCCGTGTTGGGGCTTGTTGTTGGGGAAGTTGAGCTGGTTGTTGGCCTGGTAGGTGGGCCTGGAAGAGAATGAGTTATTCGTCTCTTACATTTTTTAAATAGGTATTTTCTTAAAACTGTATTGTTGGTTAAGGGCTTGTAAGTAAGCATTTCACTGTACGTACTTTGGTACGTACTTTGGTGCGAAAAGTGCAATTCTGTTGTATTCGGCACATGTGGCAAATACAATTTTACAATGTTCTTACTTGTCCATCCAGGGTTTTTTGGGCGGTGGACCCTCTGTGGGCCCCAGGGGCCTCTTCCTACCCTCATGCTCTGTGCTGCTGTAGCGACACACACTGCTGGGGACACTGGCCACCGCCGGCTCTGTCTGGATCACGATGTTAGCCGCTGGGACAGGAGAAACACATTGTCAGTCATAATGACAGCTCGAATCTGGACCGCTGTGTCTGGATGACACGGAGGATACGTAAAGGCAGGATTCATACACATTTTGACAGATGGTATTGTGACTTTTCACCAAATTCCCATGACCAACAATTGGTGTAGTCTACGTACATATAAAAAAAAGCATGAGTGACTGCTCTCTGATGCTATGTACCATCTCCTGTCGTTGTACAAGGCACTTAAACACCACCCCCCGCCACAAAGTAGAATACCTGTTAGGCAACTGTATATAAACATTTTAAAAAGTGATCAACCCTCAGTCTGGAGAGCTTCTTCGTGAGCAGGCTTTGGTCCAGCCCTGCTCTGACAGAGTCAGTTTATCAAGGTTTGGTTGAGCAGCTAATTTCTAAAATGTGGGTAGTTTAAAAGGAGACTGGAATAAAAGCCTGGAGGATGGTTAACCACCCTTTATGTAAACATTGCAACATTACATTAGCTCATTCAAAAATATCAAATGGCTATGGTAGTGGGGCTGGGCGATATGGAAAAATATCATATTTTTCACATTTTATGTTTTTTAATAATACAGGTTGTAAATAAGCTTTGAGTATCTTGGTCTGCGGTTGTGAGGCCGGTTGAACTTACTGCCAAATTCTCTAAAATTACATTTGTAGAGAGAAAAAAAATATGTTTGTAGCCCTTTATTGTCCCCAGCACAAGCTACACCTGTGTAATGAGCATGCTGTTTAACCAGCTTCTTGATATACCACACCTGTCAGGTGGATGGATTATCCTGGCAAAGGAGAAATGCTCACTAACAGGGATATAAACAAATTTGGGCACAACATATGAAGGAAATAAGCTTGTTGTGCATATGGAAAAAAAAATTTTTTTTTCCCCCAGCTCATGAAACATGGGAACAGCACTTTACAAGTTGCATTTATATTCTTGTTCAGTTTAAATGTATTGAACATTAATTAATTTGCCCAAGTTTATCACAAGACATGAATAGAATGCATCAGTAATTCGCATTTCCTGCAACTTTATGAAGAGGCAAAAAGAATGCCACTGTGTCTGTGTGGTGCACACCTCTACCACTTTGTGTAGCTGTTAGCGATGATGCTAGCTAATGAAAACAATCTTCTGGTTGATGGAAAGGCTTTCCCCAAAACCTTCTCAATTAAATGCTAACGACAAACTTCAGGATATAATTGCATAATTTCCCAAGGCCCTACACTTACCTGGCAGAATTATGTTAATCAGTCCAGTAGGTATTTGTTTTGAAAACTCTACCATCACATAGGCGCTATAAAAAAAACACTGCTGAACAGCCTCTTGGATAGGTGCACAATTCAATTACAGTAACTACACCCCAAAATCGAATATTTTACCCTGACCTCAAAAGTGGTCTACGGATATGATTTAAGCATTGCTGTGGACTTAGAACATCCAATTTAGTTTTGGGAAAATCTAAATTTGAATCAGGCAAAAAAAATTAAAACAGATTTCATAGCACCCTAAATACAGAAGTCCTCATGTTTACTATAGGTTAGGATCAGAAAGAAAGCCCAAACTAAACCACCAAAGTATGACCCACATGTGATACCTCTGGATCCCTGGCCATCCCCGGAGGTGAGGCCGATCAGGTTGGGCCTCTGGGTCTGGATGCGGGGGATGAACTGCCTGTACTGGGGCCGGCCGGCTGCTGTCATGCCTGGAGACTCTGGGTTGTAACCCTCTGGGTCATAATTATCTGGCAACACAAGGGAGAACAGACAAACATTAGAAGAAGTCAGTGTTTTACACAGTGAGAATACCCAAATAGACCTATCCATCACGACACCTACTTTAACTATATGGCTACACTACAACTACAGGGAGAAAGAAAATACAGTTCTAGTATTGAACTCAATATTATACCGTCTGCTTTTGCTCTATAATGTTCAATGGCTTGAGACTCAATAATGCATGCAAAAAACTAGAGCAACTAAAAATAACATTTCAATTGAGAGAAGTGAAACGCACTGCATTTTAATTTCCTCTCTTATGTGGGCAGGACTACTAAAATAGAGTTTTTGCACTGTCTAATGTGCAGCTTACAGGAACAGTGGACTTTAGTTCATCAACAGTGCAACCCTCTGGTCAAAAGATGCTACTGCACCCTAAAGAAACAACTAGCTCATGCAGGCCAGGCAGTAGCACAAAAACAAAACACCTTCACTCAAAAAGGAAATAATTTGCAACACATGAATGAACCATGTGAACATAAATACTTTAAGACAACAGCATTTCTATGTCCTTCCTCACTACAGTCAAACAATACCATTTGGTTCACATGGATTTGAAAGTCAGTGTGTCAAAGAAAACAAATTGACAAAAATGTGAACAATATGGGAGCTATGCTCATAAAAGTACCACTTTGCCAAGCTTATTGAGAAAAGCATAGTTGCTTACATTCTGACTGAGAATATTGGGGGTGTAGAGAGACAGAAGAGGGAGGTGGTGGAGGAAGAGGAGGTGGTCCCACTCCAGGCGGTCCTAGAGAGGACGCAGAACTCGTCCCTGAGTGGTTGGGAGTTTCTATCCCACTTGTTGGTATCAATGGGGGCCCTATGGGAGATACAATTCCTTAATAAACTCCTTAACAGAATAGGCTAGGTAAAGTACTACAGACATAAACATTAAGTATAGGGTGAGTACTAGTGAGGGTAAGACAACAAAGACAGCCGTTTCCCTGAGGTGTGTTTCTATGTAGCACAACAGTCCTTATAAACATGCTATTTCTCCATGGAACAGGCCAGCCTTGAACAACAGGGAAACAGCTTTCTTCTCATTGATACAAACACACATCCATGCACCCTAAAATGACTCATCCATAGAACTTGTCTTTATATCTGTGCCATTGTAGCATCTGTGACAGCATGGGCAGTGCGCCATTGAGGCTACAACCCATAGGAATCCCCACCTAGTTGACTACTTTAAAAAATGGTGGAAGCCCTCAATGGCAATGTCCACGCTAAAAACGGGTTATATCCATGATGAGTCCTCCATCTCTAGGCTCTCACCACATCAGGAACTAAAGCTAGGGCCCTGGGTTTTTCTTAATCACGTGGACTGACCAGGAAAAACTCCTGGCCTTAGCCTATGTCAAACAATGACTGGTGAGCATTCTGGGTTGAGTTCCTAATTGGAGACACATGATAACATTACTCACCAGGAGGTGGCATAGGGAAGATGCCCGGTGGGGGTGGCTGGCCGTGGAGGGGCATTGGCATCCTGATGGCCGGGGGTGGCTGGCCGTGGGGGGGCATGGCCATGCGGGCCGGTGGAGGCATGCCAGGTGGAGGAAACGGAATCATGGCGGGCAGCGTGACGTCGTCCACGATCAGAGGATCATTGCCATGGTCAAAGGGACAGAGGTCACCACGCACACAGAAACCTTTTTCTGTGGAAGACAGAAACTGATCAAAATTCTGTTTAAAAAAAATATGAATTCCTTTCTTACTGTAAATGCACTCAGCAAGATGCTTGCCAATAATAGCTTTAAAAAATAAAATCAGCCCAAATGAGATTATCGGTTTGGCAACCTTGACACTTTTTGTTTACAGTTCCTGACAAGATCCAGGCTCATCTTTGAACCCTCAAGGTGGGGTGGAGTGAAATGTCATTGCTGTTGAGACTGGATGAATATAAAGTGTCCCTCAGGGGAAAGATGTTCAACTCGGGTCATTAGCGCTGCTTTAAACCAGGCAAACACCCTACTGAGGGTTGGAATACCACACAACCGATTGCATTTAATCCATAAAGAAAACACAATCGACTGGTATTTTACTAAATATTTGTACAATTTGAATAGAGTAGACATAAGCTTAACAGTCAACAGATATGAACCCTGAAGCACACAATGATTAGAAGGCCATGCGAGGCCACCTGCTTCCATATTCAACATCCTTTTACACATTTATGCAAGTACATACATTACATTAGAACTTATTTTGGTTATGGATAAGTGCCTTTCATAAAAAAAAAGATAAAGCTGTTTAGCTACATAAAAAAATGGTTATTGTAAAAGAGAAAGTGTCCTGAACGACTTACCTGGCAAAAATAAAACCCAGATATTGTTGCTAGATTTACAGCAAATCTGTAACATCTTGTATCATAATATAGACCAGAGTGAAATCAGACCATTTTAGTTAGCCCTTACCGTCATAGTCACGGCAGCGGTGCTTGACTGAAGTGACCTTGTTGAACGGCTTGCCCTCCCTGTGATTAGAGTAGTAATTAGACCAGCTCTCTGTAGTGCTGTCGGGCAAGTGAGCGGGTGCTACCACGATAACAGAGTTCTGGACTGCTTGGCCCCCGGAGGAGGGAAATGGGTGCTGCTGGGGGGTAGGTAGGAGGGGCGGAGGATGCTGGTGGGTTACCAGGGACCCAGAGGTGGAGTTGAAACTCTCGGGCTCCTTTCTCTCCACTTCAAACTTTGACCTGTAATCTGTTTAACATACACAGACACACAAAAAAGCTTGAACCTAAAAGGACCCAAAATGCAACATAACCCAGGAAAAAAATACCCCCTTTAGGAAACATTCTCACCACAGAGGGCATTTAAGGATCCCAGAGTAAAAGTCCAATAAATACACTAATGTCTTTTGCTTGTTCTTAGCAAACATTTGAAGTAAAGCAAATGTCCATGTCCGTGCCCCTGTGAGTCTCACCTCTCCCTCGGCTGTGCTCCTTGTCCCTGCTCTTGCCTCGGCTCCCACTTCGGCTCCTGCTGCGACTGTAGCTGCGCCCACGAGAGTTGCCTCCGTGCCGGTCATGCCTCTCCCGGTGGGAATCGGTGCTTTTACCGTGGCGGTCCATGTCACGCCGCTTACGGTCGTCTCGTCTGCGGTCACCACGTCCCCTGTGAGGTCAGGTATGTAGGTTGGTCATTTAGCAGCACCTTTAATACATCACCGGAACTCAAGGAGTTTCCGGTCTTTGTGGTAATCTGTACTATTGATGTGACTAGCATTTCAACAACAATAACTAAATTATGTGTCAAAGGTGCAGTCCATTAAAAGGGCCTAATCAAACTAACATCTTGATCCCAGAGAGCTACATCACTGTCAAGAGGAACTCACTTGAGAACACCAGGAAACAAAACATAGAGTCCAGCCTCACCTTGATTCGTTTAAGTCAGAGCGGTTTCTCAGTGGACTTCTCCGCCTCCTGTTATCCCCCCTATCCTCTTCTACATTTTCAGCCTTAAGAAAACAACAATAGTTAGCTAGGTATATCCCCACTATCAAAGACTGACATAATAAGACAGAGGAAGCTCAAAAAAGCCCTTACCTCCACAGCCTCCTGTTTTAACACAGGGAGTTTGGGCTCCTCTTTGGGAACTTCCTTAGGAGGTGGATTCCCCAAGTAGTTTTTGGTGGTCAAACATTCAAAGAGCTTATCAACAAAACCAGTGGTTTCTGCAATAGGGAAAGCATCGAGGCATAAGACTTTTATAAACATTTCTCTCAAATGATTTCACAGTCAGTCAACTACATGTTTACGCAACGAAAATACTAACATTAGTTGGTGAGATGCAAACCAACACTGACATTAAGGACTTAAGTAGCCTACCTTTTTGTAAAAAGACATCCAGTTGATCTGCACAAAGTGCTTTCAACTCTTTCTCAGGTTTGTCCTTCTTTACCAAAGCCACAACATAGTTGGCTAAAGCAGAGGGGTCAGCCTCACAGCTGCAAAAGCAAACATTATCCATATTACTCAACAGGGTTTGCATAGTTCCCAACCAGAGGTACTAGGATACCTGTGTGTACTTTCCCTATCCACATGGGGTACTTTAGAAGACCATAGGATACTTGTAAAATGCCCATGTGGGGTACTCCGGGCAGAACAAAATTCAGTTGGTGGTGCAGTAACCGAAAAAGGTTGGGAAACACTGCATTAGACAATATCTAGCTAGAATCATTCATTTGTAACCAAGAGAGTTGTAAGGAAAAAGTTGAGGTTTTTAAGGCAGAAGGTTAGACCCTAATATCATGCTACATAACACATATGCTGCAAATGACAACACACACGTAGTTACATCAACTTGGATGACATGCTTCTTAATTAACTGGTTAGCTAGCTGGTTGGCTAAATGCTAGACGTCACTGCTAGCACTGTCTAAGGCCGGGTAGATGCAGCTAACTTAGCCACTAAATTTATGATAGGATGTTAAACAAACTATGAGTAGACTAAGTAGTTACCCATTCATCACAAGCCAAACGTGATGTGCATCCATTAATATAAATAATTCACCTTGATTGGGACGATGTTGATTTGAGTTGAGCAAGCTAGCTTTTAGTTAGCTGGCCAAATTAACTACTGTAACGTTAGCAACTTAAATAGTTAGCTAAATTGCGGCAGCGACAGCAAAACACATATCTAAAATGTCATAATCAGATTAGTGTCTGCAATTTACCCAACAAATCCGATATGCAGAATGTGTAACGTCGCATAATTGACAGAACAAACGTTAAATGTGTATTTTTATTGCCATATAACGAGCAAACGTTAGCGGTGGCGTAGCTAGTGCTAACTCGTGCAATCTAGCTAAATGTCATTTCAATTAATCAACACTCACATTGGCTCCAGGAGTTTTGCCAGCCAAGACTTCAAAGCTTCCACATTTTCTATGATCATCATGAAAACGACTTAACAATACTGACTACAAGTTCAATGTGCGTTGTGATATTCCTCCTTTCATCGTCTATAAATGTATATTAGGCTTAGCTAGGCCTTCAATAGTCACTCCACTTGCAGGTCGGACGAATTGCTTTACGTTCAAACACAGGCATGGCAACTTAACTGGCAATGTCGTAAACCGATCAGCTGGCCACACTAAGATTGGGGTTTAGTGCTATCCGGGATCCTTAAGACGTCCCTACCCCCCATTGAAGTTTATATTTAAAATGGTTAAGGTACTTTTTATTTGTATATTTTTTTTAACCTTTATTTAACTGGGCAAGGTTAATGTTAGGGTTTAGGGTAGGGACGTCCTAAGGAATCCCGATAGTAACCAGTAACCAATCACCCTGAAACTGAATCCTGAGACTCTGGTTTTGCAGCTCTACTTAAAATGTTAATTAATGTCCAAGTTTCAGTATTCTTTGAACAAACTTCAGGCAAGGGTTGACTCTTAACTAAAATCTTATATCAAATCTTTTTTTTCACTCCTGTAGATGTCAACAGCTAAGTGCTGAAGGTTCGTTTTACTCCAATGTTTGTAAACAAAGTAAATCTAAACATATACTATATAGCCTAAAAACATGGTTAAAACTATAATTTAGATGGTCAGCCCTTGCATCCATAGGCCTGTCTATGAATATGAGAGTGGCTACATTTCTCCAACCCCATCCCATCCCTTACCTTGTTTTACCTGGGAATTATCTTTGTTATTGTTTAAACTGCTGATTGCAGCAATAATGATGAGGAACGATGATGTTGTTGTTCTTCAATCTAAATTAATTATACATATTAATTTTAGGAGCGAAACGGAACAGCAAAGTTGGACTTTCTCAAAAGATAGAGGGGGGAATACAACAGAAATGGGAGAAGGAAAGAAGGCTTGATTGTGACTCACCCACCACTATTTGTGAAAGCACATTGTAAGTCTACTTGGACCGTTAATATGATTATCCATGCCCTACTTTAGTTTTCACGGCCACTTTTCCCAACCTAATGTACCACCCTTTCATTCACAGCAAAAACAAGTACTTTGTCACCCACCCCTACTTGAATGGAAGGCTGCATCTCAGTCATACTTTCTGCCTTTCGAAGTAAGATATATATAGATTTAACTTGTAGATGTACTAAGTGTGGGTCTTATTACTACGTTCAAGATCCTCTGTGAAAAATGTATTTTACACATTGCTCTTTATTTCATTGTAGTTTGCTGTTGGTTTCCATTGGTTGAAAGGGAAGCAATGCCTATTTCCATTTGGGTTACATTGTACAGGAAGCTTGCTGTGCACATCATACATGATCAGCTGTTATTTAAGAAGGTTACATTCATCTTAATTCACAGGCCTGTGCAAGCAAGCTGAAGTGAGATATGGAGGTTCCCTGATGAGGAGGAAGAGAACCCCAAGTTTGCAGATGAGTTAATCTTTAAAGACAAATCTAAGGGCATAGAGGTGAACATTTTATGCAAATATCAATTGATCCTCTGCACTACTTGTAAGCTTGGGGAAAATAGTTTCCTTTAATGCACAATTCAAAATGTAACTTATCTCTTGTGTGTGATCTTCAGAGCAAAGCAGTGGCAAAGGCTGTAGAGTCCAAGTTCTAATGGGACATTATGTGGTCTCTGGGGTAGAGTGACAAGGAGATGGTGTCGTTTGCCAATATGGAGCACTGCCTGGAGAACTTCTCACCCCAGGCCGTGAAAGACCAAAAGGATGGGTGTAAAGGTGACTGATTATGACAAGAAACCATCAAACTGAGCTTGTTTCTTAATTGTATCTTATTCAGTACCAGGAAGCCTGATGTTAACCAATAGACATACATTTGTTTCATGAGATCTGATTCCTAACTCGAGATATGTGCTGATAACTTACATTTTCTTGCAAATCTTGCATTTACATCAATGTATAATTCTAAGTTAAGTGTGTGGATCTCAAGTTAAGATTCAGACCTGAATGTGCAGAGCAACAACCATGCTTTAGTTCACTTTGAAAAATAATTTCAGGTGCTGACAATGTTTTTTAAAAAAAAGGTGATTATATCACAGGTGGTACAGGCGACGCACCTTCATCACAACCGTTGTGAAGCCTTTCTACCACTCCTTTGTGAGGTGGCAGTTTATCGCCCTAAATGAGAGGAATAAATGAAAGTTTGGTAAAAGGTAAGCTGTTGGAAATGGTTATAAATATCCCTGCATTTTCCATGTAGCATTATTACATTGTCATGCCATTACGTTTTGCAGGTCTATCATCTAATCACCGAAAGATGGAAAGCTGTGCATGGACCACGACAGACAGACTGGAGAGGTAAAATGTTTTTACCACTACATAATCTCAATGAGTTGTGTGACTACAGCTCTGCAGCTTTTGTCATCAAAGCCCCATATACTACCCACCACGGCGACCTGTATGCTCTCGTTGGCTGGTCCTCACTACATATTCGTTGCCAAACCCACTGGCTCCAGGTCATCTATAAGTCTTTTCTAGGTAAACCTCCGCCTTAGCTCACTGGTCACCATAGCAACACCCACCCGTAGCACACGCTCCAGCAGGTATATTTCACTGGTCATCTCCAAAGCCAACTCCTTCTTTAGCTGCCTTTCCTTCCAGTTCTCTGCTGCCAATGACTGGAACGAATTGCAAAAATCACTGAAGTTGGAGACTTGTATCTCCCTCACTAACTATAAGCGTCAGCTGTCAGAGCAACTTACCGATCGCTTCAGCTGTAAACAGCCCATCTGTAAATAGCCCATCCAACCAACTACCTACCTCATCCCCATATTTGTTTTTCTGCGCTTGCACACCAGTATTTCTACTTGCACATCCTCATCTGCACATACATCACTCCAGTGTAAATAGCTAAATTGTAATTACTTAGCCACTATTGGACTATTTATTGCCTAACCTCATTACTTAATTTGCACACAATGTACACAGATTTTTCTATTGTGTTATTGACTGTACGATTGTTTATTCCATGTATAACTCTGTGTTGTTTTTGTCACGCTGCTTTGCTTTATCTTGTCCAGGTCGCAGTTGTAAATGAGAACTTGTTCTCAACTTGCCTACCTGGTTAAATAAAGGTGAAGTAAAAATAAAATCATCATGTTTTTACATTCTAGGGATCCACAGGATTACACCCTCATTAAGATGAAGGTTGTCGAGCCCTACCCTGCAAACTAAGTTACTACTCTACGTGAACCCGGAACAACTTTTTCATTGATGTAACCAATCAATTTTGTGTTGTTAATTGTGACATAAGATGCAAGTTGGTTGTCCTAATAGCAGGTTATAGCAGATTATAGCAGGGTGCTGCTTGAGAATACAATAATTGTTTTGCACTCTTCTGAACACTTATTTCCCTGGTAACCTGGAGTGTCCTTAAAAATCAGAGCATCTTTTTGGTGGTAGCTACTCTCAGACCAGAGAGCATGTTTGGCCAGACTAACTGCTGGGTCCATCCTGACATCAACTACCTAGCCTTCGAGACGGCCAGTGAAGACATGTTCATCAACACACGGAGGTCTACTAGGAACATGTTTTACCAGGGCTTCACGAAGAAGAATGGCAAGGTCACAGGGATCATGGGTGAAAAGATGTACATTTAAATGACATCCTTATGTTTAAGTATTTGCACATACACTTACACACTGCAACTTATGTGAGCCTGACACATACACACACACACTACATCTCATGTGACCACACACACTCACGTTTAACTCTCTCCGTAGGATATTCTTGGATGTGCTCTTAGTGCCCCGCTGCCATCTTACCAGACCATCTATGCTCTGCCTATGCTCACCATCAAGCAGGACAACGGTATTGGAATAGTCAAGAATGCTCCAAATACCACTTAATTGCTTCCATGATGTCTCTGCTCCAGCACGTCAAGATCGGCCTTGAGGCCTTCCTCCTTTTGAAGAGCTAAAGTGAGGGAGGCATAAGTCATTGTAGAGCAAGTAAAAAGATGATGGTTACTGATTTAGGACCTGAGGGGATGCTACACACAACTCCCACAGCATTGCCTCTTTTGCTATGAGTCATTACAGTGAATTATTTTGGTCTGTTTTGCTCCAGGGGTTTACATCTGCATTGAAATGGTCTGACTAAATTGAAACGTCAGAATGCAGATGTCTATGGCTTTGTTCTCTCGCTGATGCACAATGTCCTGTGTTTGGTGGAGAAGGCAATGAGGGAAAACATTCTCAGAGGACACCGCAGGGGAATTTTTGTGCCTCTGGGTGTTGGTTGTGTTTGTCATGTGACTTTGGTCCACTTGCTTTGTGACACCCAGGCACTGGAATTGTCACCAGCGTTCCGTCCGATGCACCCAATGACATCGCTGCCCTCAGGGATATAAAAAAGAAACAGGTGATGCTTTAACTGTACTACTTCATTATTTACCTTGTGCTTGTTTGTGGCTACTGGTCTATATTAGCTAACCTATGCATTGCAAAATATGTTTTGGTCAATGAAGTAATTGGAGATCACTTGGATTCCTCTTATAGGTCCTGAGAGAAAAATATGGAATCAATTTTTTTATTTTTTTTACATTTTATTTATAAATACAAGATGGTCTTACCTTTTGAGCTGGTAAGCTGCCTCTCGCAACCTTTATTTGGTTATAAATGACCAGACAGTGTACTGTGTGCCTTGTACTCACGCTGCTCTACTCCATCTGCCCATCATTGAGATCCCTGGCTATGGGAACCTGTCGGCTCCTCCAGTTCTGTGACCAGTTGACGATCCCGAGCCAGAATGACCTTGAGAAGCTGGCAGAGGCCAAGAAAAGGGTCTACCTCGAGGGCTTCTATGAAGGAGTGAGTCCTAATGGCTACACATAACATCTCAACTATGCATACATGTAATACAATACCACTTTATTTATCCTCGTAGGACAGCTATGGCTACAGAGGTGCAGCAGACCTATACAACAACCTAGAATAATATTTTTAAAAAGTCAACAACATAGTTTGTAATGAACTGTCTTCTTTTCTCAGATCATGCAGGTTGAAGGCTAGAAGGGCCGAAAAATTGCAGGACGTCAATAAACCCATCCAGAAGACAATGATGGAGGAGAAGGTACCCTGGTTGAAATCCATTATTTGATACTGTCGGGAAGAGTGGGGAGTGCCCGACTACACAAGTGGAAAAGGAGTAAACACACAACAACAGAGTTCAAGGTTCATAAGCTTTTACTCTAGCTTTCAGTGTCTCTGGAGTTCTTGTCCACAAGACGTTCAAGCTAAGAGGGTGGTTAAACATGGCGGCCACCTGTAGCCTCTTGCGGCGATGTGGCCTCACTGGCAGAATCTGTGGCAGGAGAGCGAAAACACAGTGTGAGTAGGCTGGCTGTCTTCCTAACTGCTCCAGCTGAGTGAGGTCCAGCCTGCGCTCTTGTGCCAGTCAGTTGATTAAGGAATGCCTTGCAGGTGTGCTGATTAGTAATCTTGTACCATGTGTGTTGGGTGAGAGGAGTTGTGGAGCTGTCTTCGACTGGCCTGGTTTTGACCGTAGTGCAGTCTTCCGCAGTGCTGAACTGAGTGCTGCTGTCCATGGTGCTGCACTGGGACTCCTTCACCTATGCTCATGCTTCTCACGCTGCCACAGATACGACACCAATCTATATTTATTGTGTTCATGTTTATGCTTTTTAACTATATTGTTTGTTTACACTGTGGGCTGTTTGCTGTGATTGCTGACATGGGCTCTTTGCTACTGTTGTTGACGTGGGCTCTTTGCTACGGTTGTTGACGTGGGCTGTTTGCTACGGTTGTTGACGTGGGCTGTTTGCTACGGTTGTTGACATGGGCTCTTTGCTACTGTTGTTGACGTGGGCTCTTTGCTACTGTTGTTGACGTGGGCTGTTTGCTACGGTTGTTGACGTGGGCTGTTTGCTACGGTTGTTGACGTGGGCTGTTTGCTACGGTTGTTGACGTGGGCTGTTTGCTACTGTTGTTGACGTGGGCTCTTTGCTGTGGTTGTTGACGTGGGCTGTTTGCTACGGTTGTTGACGTGGGCTGTTTGCTACGGTTGTTGACGTGGGCTGTTTGCTACAGTTGTTGATGTGGGCTGTTTGCTACAGTTGTTGATGTGGTCTGTTTGCTGTGACCACACACTCTTTAGGTTCTGTGATGAGACCAGGAAGAACTTTGAGGCCACTCTGAACTGGCTCCAGGAGCACGCATGTTCTCGTACCTATGCCCTGGGTAAGGAGGGGGACAGGCACATGGGGCAGGATCAGTGGAGTTAGTTTGGACAGGGGACAGGATCAGTGGAGTTAGTTTGGACAGGGGACATGGGACAGGATCAATGGAGTTACCTTGGACAGGGGACAGGATCAGTGGAGTTAGTTTGGACAGGGGACAGGATCAGTGGAGTTAGTTTGGACAGGGGACATGGGACAGGATCAGTGGAGTTAGTTTGGACAGGGGACATGGGACAGGATCAGTGGAGTTAGTTTGGACAGGGGACAGGATCAGTGGATTTAGTTTGGTCATGGGGCAGGATCAGTGGAGTTAGTTTGGACAGGGGACATGGGGCAGGATCAGTGGATTTAGTTTGGTCATAGGGCAGGATCAGTGGAGTTAGTTTGGACAGGGGACATGGGACAGGATCAGTGGAGTAAGTTTGGACAGGGGACATGGGACAGGATCAGTGGAGTTAGTTTGGACAGGGGACTTGGGACAGAATCAGTGGATTTAGTTTGGTCATGGGGCAGGATCAGTGGAGGTAGTTTGAACATGGGACATGGGACAGGATCAGTGGAGTTATTTTGGACAGGGGACATGGGACAGAATCAGTGGAGTTAGTTTGGTGTCACAGCAAAGCATATCCTGTGCAGGGCCAGGATTTTTACTGACCATGTGACCTGACAACTCTTGGCGTAGTTCTACCAGTAACATACAGTCTGACTAAACTCTTGGCCAGTTCTACCAGTAACATACAGTCTGACTAAACTCTGGGCCCAGTTACACCAGTAACATACAGTCTGACTAAACTCTGGGCCCAGTTCTACCAGTAACATACAGTCTGACTAAACTCTTGGCCAGTTCTACCAGTAACATACAGTCTGACTAAACTCTGGGCCCAGTTCTACCAGTAACATACAGTCTGACTAAACTCTTGGCCCAGTTCTACCAGTAACATACTGTCTGACTAAACTCTTGGCCAGTTATACCAGTAACATACAGTCTGACTAAACTCTGGGCCCAGTTCTACCAGTAACATACAGTCTGACTAAACTCTTGGCCAGTTCTACCAGTAACATACAGTCTGACTAAACTCTGGGCCCAGTTCTACCAGTAACATACAGTCTGACTAAACTCTTGGCCCAGTTCTACCAGTAACATACAGTCTGACTAAACTCTTGGCCCAGTTCTACCAGTAACATACTGTCTGACTAAACTCTTGGCCAGTTTTACCAGTAACAGACAGTCTGACTAAACTCTGGGCCCAGTTCTACCAGTAACATACAGTCTGACTAAACTCTGGGCCTAGTTCTACCTATAACATACAGTCTGACTAAAACTCTGGGCCTAGTTCTACCAGTAACATACAGTCTGACTAAACTCTGGGCCTAGTTCTACTAGTAACATACAGTCTGACTAAACTCTGGGCCCAAAACGGAACTTCGTCAGGTCAAACACACTGAGTGTTCACATCCCAAAATATATACATTTCACGTCACATGACCATTACGGACATGACGCATGGTGTGTGCAAAACCATGTGTATATCTCTAATAATTAGATGACAATGAGATGGGGGCTTGTAATGGTTCCAGAACATAACCTCTCACGTCCGAGAACACATCTTTTGAGACCAGAGGCATTGGGGAATTTTGGGATGGTGTAAAATTAGCTTGGAGGCAAAATACCCAAAATAAGGAAGCATGTTTTAGTAGATAATGTGCCAAACTACAGGAAGGAAACATGTTTCACATGCTTAATGATCAGTTTTCCATTTCAATGGAGGACCCAGCGTGTAAAACCACAGTAATTATATGATAAGCATATCCCTTACCGTTCACACTAGAAGGTGGTTGATTGTTTTTCTTTCTTGGTCTTTTTTTTTGTCCGGTGTGCTTGTTGCTATAGGAACAAGGTTGCCATGGGACCAGCAGTGGCTAATCGAGTCCCTGTCTGACTCGACCATTTACATGGCCTACGACACCGTGGCTCACTTCCTCCAGGGGGAGTGCTCAACGGACAGGGACCGTCGTCTCAAGGGATCAAGTATGCCCCACTCTCTACTCTCACATGGTCATTTCATTTATTGGGAATAGGCTTCTGTAGATGCAGACTGAGGGCTTTATAACTCCCTAATATGACCTTTTCAACACATTATTGCAATAGAGAAAGTTTGTAATGTAATGGTTAGAGATATGATTATAATGTACTATTTTGCACATGTATATACAGTTGAAGTCGGAAGTTTACATACACCTTAGCCAAATAGATTTAAACTCAGTTTTTCACAATTCCTGACATTTAATCCTAGTAGAGATTCCCTGTCTTAGGTCAGTTAGGATCACCACTTTATTTTAAGAATGTGAAATGTCAGAATAATAGAAAAATGATTTATTTCAGCTTTTATTTATTTTATTACATTCCCAGTGGGTCAGAGGTTGACATACACTCAATTAGTATTTGGTAGTATTGCCTTTAAATTGATTAACGTGGGTAAAACGTTTCGGGTAGCCTTCCACAAGCTTCCCACAATAAGTTGGGTGAATTTTGGCCCATTCCTCCTGACAGAGCTGGTGTAACTGAGTCAGGTTTGTAGGCCTCCTTGCTCGCACACACTTTTTCAGTTCCGCCCACACCTTTTCTATAGGATTGAGGTCAGGGCTTTGTGATGGCCACTCCAATACGTTGACTTTGTTGTCCTTAAGCCATTTTGCCACTTTGGAAGTATGCTTGGGGTCATTGTCCATCTGGAAGAGCGATTTGCGACCAAGCTTTAACTTCCTGCCTGACTGATGTCTTGAGATATTGCTTCATTATATCCACTATATCCTACCTCATGATGCCATCTATTTTGTGAAGTTCTCCAGTCCCTCCTGCAGCAAAGCACCCCCACAACATGATGCTGCCACCCACGTGCTTCACGGTTGGGATGATGTTCTTCGGCTTGCAAGCCTTCCCCTTTTTCCTCCAAACATAACAATGGTCATTATGGCCAAACAATTATATTTTTGTTTCATCAGACCAGAGGACGTTTCTCCAAAAAGTACAGTCTTTGTCCCCATGTGCAGTTGCAAACCGTAGTCTGGCTTTTTTTTATGGCGGTTTTGGAGCAGTGGCTTCTTCCTTGCTGAGCGGCCTTTCAGGTTGTGTTGATATAGGACTTCTTTTACTGTGGATATAGATACTTTTGTACCTGTTTCCTCCAGCATCTTCACAAGGTCCTTTGCTGTTGTTCTGGGATTGATATGCACTTTTCCCCCCGAAGTATGTTCATCTCTAGGAGACAGAAAGCATCTCCTTCCTGAACATATGACGGCTGCGTGGTCCCATGGTGTTTATACTTGCGTACTATTGTTTGTACAGATGAACGTGGTACCTTCAGGTGTTTGGGAGATGCTCCCAAGAATGAACCAGACGTGTGGAGGTCTACAATTATTTTTCTGAGGTCTTGGCTGATTTCTTTTGATTTTCCCATGATGTCAAGCAAAAAGGCACTGAGTTTGAAGGTAGGCCTTGAAATATATCCATAGGTACGCATCCAATTGACTGAAATTATGTCAATTAGCCAGTCAGAAACGTCTAAAGCCATTATATAATTTTCTGGAATTTTCCAAGCTGTTTATAGGCACAGTCAACTTAGTGTATGTCAACTTCTGACCCACTGGAATTGTGATGCAGTGAATTATAAGTGAAATAATCTGTCTGTAAACAATTGTTGAAAAAATTACTTGTGTCATGCACAAAGTAGATGTCCTAACCGACTTGCCAAAACTATAGTTCGTTAACAAGAAATTTGTGGAATGGTTGAAAAACAATTTTTAATGACTCCAACCTAAGTGTATGTAAACTTCCGACTTCAACCTTATTTTGTGGAAGAGGAAGAAAGCAGTGTGCCAGAGCTTTTTAAATCCCAATAGTTGGTTATGGATATATATAGTGGAGCCACTTTACAATCTGAGTCTCTGTGTCTGTGCTCTCTCTGTCTCCCTGTCTCTCCCTGTCTGTCAGGCCAGAACAGATGAGCAGGGAGGTGTGGGACTTCATCTTCTTTAAGAGCTCTCTCTTCCCCGAAGATGGAGATCCCCAAAGAAAACCTGCAGAGGCTGAGGAGGGGGTTTGAGTACTTGTACCCATGGATGCCCGTGTGTCTGGGAATGACCTGGTGCCCAACCACCTGTACAACCACATGGCCGTGTGGCCCAATGCCAGGTGAGATGAACCCCCAGCCTGGCCACCTGCCTGTCTGCCGGGCCTGCCTCTCTACGGTGCTAGGGCTGCTACAGGGATACAAGCTATTTGGGCTTTATGGGAATTTTGTTTTGCTATATTGATGTTGTTTTGCTATAATGCTGTATTGATTGAGTTATTTGAGCCTTCATTTAATGATGAAATGGGTGCGAGTGCTGTATATTAAAGATACCTCGAAGTGGTTTGTTTGTCTTTTCTAATTTATGCAGTTTTGGGTGAACTTGTACGTCCTATTCTTGTCATACTATAAGACTAATGTCCACATACATTAGATACAGCTGGTGTCCTTACAAGTGTAGAATAATTATGCAGTTCCATACCTCTATTATTTGAAAGGATTGTCAGGATAAGCCTAATTACTGCAGGGTGTAACCAGTTACTGTATGGGATAAGGCACTGTGCAGATGGTACGGATGGGAAGACAACCCCTCTGGAGATTCTCATGTTTTGAAGGAGATTATCTTTGTGTACACAGCAGAAAATGGCTGCAGGCAGTCCGGGTGAATGGTCAGCTGTTACTCAACTCTGAAAAGGCATGTTTTCCCTTCTCTGAAAGAGGTTTTGTTAACTACAAACAAGTCACCGATGCACTGAAATTTCTCTGTCGCCTGCTCTGGCATCATGGGACCTTTGTGTTTGACGCCAAGTGTCATGCACAAATGCTGTGTGTGTGTGTGTGTGTGTGTGTGTGTGTGTGTGTGTGTTTGTGTGCGATCCTACTGACAGTCTTTGTCATATTCATCAGATGGCAACATCTTCATTCTGAGTATCGCCATCTCCAAGTTCTCTGCTAACGGTAAGTAGGGCCCTATAAGCCTTCCAGTCTCTTAACTCAACATCTCCTAACTACTAGGAAGCTTTATGAGAGGAACAGTCATTATTTTACAGGCCTTTTCTCCAGAAGTTATTAGCATAATCAATTAGTCATTCTTTACTTCTTGATGGCTAAAAGTTTCCTGCTATTTCTCCTCTGATGGAAGGGTGGGTTTGCTTTATTTGAGAAACAGAAATAGAATTGGAAGGGGTAGCAGAGCATTGAGATAGCGTTTCCTGCATTCCTTCCGACCACCTCTTCCTACTTGGAGAGTAGAAATAAACACCATGGTCTGGCCCAGAGTGGTGGTAGTAAATTAGTCATGCTGATTTGATGCCATTCCTCTGGCTGATTGCTTCCTTCTGGTTATTTATGAAGAAGTGGGACTGCCTAAATGCACTGTTCTCTTCACATACTTTTGTAGAAGACAGGAGGGGGGATGGAGGAGGGATTATGTAAGGCTGTCATTATGCATCATTATACTAATTGCAAAAATTCTGCTTTTAGTGTCAAAGTGCTTTGTTTCTACTAGTGCCACTGTAATATGGTGTGCGTGTGTGTGTGTGTGTCCTGAGTGTTAAGCACAGCCTTACCATGTTGTGTGTGTCCTGAGTGTTAAGCACAGCCTTACCATGTTGTGTGTGTCCTGAGTGTTAAGCACAGCCTTACCATGTTGAGTGTCCTGAGTGTTAAACACAGCCTTACCATGTTGTGTGTGTCCTGAGTGTTAAACACAGCCTTACCATGTTGTGTGTCCTGAGTGTAAAACACATACTTACCATGTTGAGTGTCCTGAGTGTTAAACACAGCCTTACCATGTTGTCTGTGTCCTTGCCCATGGATGTCCAGAGGACACAGTGGAAGACGTTAACTTTGTGGATGCCATGGCCGATGCTGGCGTCCTGCACCTCTACACCTGGGTGGAGTGTTTCAAGGAGATGATAGTCAATCAGAACAACCTGAGGACAGGGCCAGCTTTTGCCAGGTAGTTTGCAATGTCCAATGAGATAATTTAATCTAACAGAGTGTGGAATCATCATCCAAGCTCCCACAAATTTATCTCCATCAAGGAGAATCAAAATCAAATCAAATCAAATGTATTTATATAGCCCTTCGTACATCAGCTGATATCTCAAAGTGCTGTACAGAAACCCAGCCTAAAACACCAAACAGCAAGCAATGCAAGTGTTGATGCACGTTGGCTAGGAAAAACTCCCTAGAAAGGCCAAAACCTAGGAAGAAACCTAGAGAGGAACCAGGCTATGAGGGGTGGCCAGTCCTCTTCTGGCTGTGCCGGGTAGAGATTATAACAGAACATGGCCAGTCCTCTTCTGGCTGTGCCGTGTGGAGATTATAACAGAACATGGCCAATCTTCTTCTGGCTGTACCAGGTGGAGATTATAACAGAACATGGCCAATCTTCTTCTGGCTGTGCCGGGTGGAGATTATAACAGAACATGGTCAATCTTCTTCTGGCTGTACCGGGTGGAGATTATAACAGAACATGGCCAGTCCTCTTCTGGCTGTACCGGGTGGAGATTATAACAGAACATGGCCAGTCCTCTTCTGGCTGTGCCGGGTGGAGATTATAACAGAACATGGCCAATCTTCTTCTGGCTGTACTGGGTGGAGATTATAACAGAACATGGCCTTTTAAACCCGAACTTGGGAGGATTTATAATACAAGTGACAGCCATTGAAAATAGTGGTAGGCTGAAATGTTTTTGTCCTCTGGGTTTTGCCTGCCATATCAGTTGTGTTATACTCACAGACATGATTTTAACAGTTTTAGAAACTTTAGAGTGTTTATCCAAATCTATCAATTATATGCATATCCTAGCTTCTGGACCTGAGTAACAGGCAGTTTACTTTGGGCACGCTTTTCATCCGGACGTGAAAATACTGCCCCCTACCCAAGAGAGGTTCATCTTAATGTGCAAGTGCTGTAGTCCTTTACACTCGTACTCGTATACGTGTTGAAAATGGCAGATTTGGGCACTGATAAACGGCTAAATTGTAACTCAGTGGCTGTACAGTAACATGCTATAGATGACGTCAGAGCTATGGCTCTACACTTCACAGCTCTGTATGGGTTTTGACTGAGAGCCGCTCTGAACTTGAGCATCTTGCGCGACAAGAAGTTGCCCCCAACCCTCCCATTAATTGGGCAACTTTTGCATTTTGTTTTCTGAGTGAGGGAAATGCTTTAAATTAAGAGGACTCAATGTATTTTGAAAGATGAGACATTGAGGATTATAATAAATAACTATTTGATATCATACAAGCAACCCAAACACCTGTGAGTCCAATTGTTCACTTCACATTTCCATATCATAAAACTCATGTCATATGCAATGGCAACGTGAATGATCACTATGTTTGATGTACATTTACAAGATGACATGGCGTCGTACCCTGGGTTGTTCTGAACAGAATCAGCTCATCACCCTGGGTTGTTCTGAACAGAATCAGCTCATCACCCTGGGTTGTTCTGAACAGAATCAGCTCATCACCCTGGGTTGTTCTGAACAGAATCAGCTCATCACCCTGGGTTGTTCTGAACAGAATCAGCTCATCACCCTGGGTTGTTCTGAACAGAATCAGCTCATCACCCTGGGTTGTTCTGAACAGAATCAGCTCATCACCCTGGGTTGTTCTGAACAGAATCTGCTCATCACCCTGGGTTGTTCTGAACAGAATCAGCTCATCACCCTGGGTTGTTCTGAACAGAATCAGCTCATCACCCTGGGTTGTTCTGAACAGAATCAGCTCATCACCCTGGGTTGTTCTGAACAGAATCAGCTCATCACCCTGGGTTGTTCTGAACAGAATCAGCTCATCACCCTGGGTTGTTATGAACAGAATCAGCTCATCACCCTGGGTTGTTCTGAACAGAATCAGCTCATCACCCTGGGTTGTTCTGAACAGAATCAGCTCATCACCCTGGGTTGTTCTGAACAGAATCAGCTCATCACCCTGGGTTGTTCTGAACAGAATCAGCTCATCACCCTGGGTTGTTCTGAACAGAATCAGCTCATCACCCTGGGTTGTTCTGAACAGAATCAGCTCATCACCCTGGGTTGTTCTGAACAGAATCAGCTCATCACCCTGGGTTGTTATGAACAGAATCAGCTCATCACCCTGGGTTGTTCTGAACAGAATCAGCTCATCACCCTGGGTTGTTATGAACAGAATCAGCTCATCACCCTGGGTTGTTATGAACAGAATCAGCTCATCACCCTGGGTTGTTCTGAACAGAATCAGCTCATCACCCTGGGTTGTTATGAACAGAATCAGCTCATCACCCTGGGTTGTTATGAACAGAATCAGCTCATCACCCTGGGTTGTGCTGAACAGAATCTGCTCATCACCCTGGGTTGTTCTGAACAGAATCTGCTCATCACCCTGGGTTGTTCTGAACAGAATCAGCTCATCACCCTGGGTTGTTCTGAACAGAATCAGCTCATCACCCTGGGTTGTTATGAACAGAATCAGCTCATCACCCTGGGTTGTGCTGAACAGAATCTGCTCATCACCCTGGGTTGTTCTGAACAGAATCTGCTCATCACCCTGGGTTGTTATGAACAGAATCAGCTCAACACCCTGGGTTGTTCTGAACAGAATCAGCTCATCACTCTGGGTTGTTCTGAACAGAATCAGCTCATCACCCTGGGTTGTTCTGAACAGAATCAGCTCATCACCCTGGGTTGTTCTGAACAGAATCAGACTATCTTTGTCTGTTTTGCCACATCACATCCACTTGACTGCACTCATAACTCTTTTCTATGGAAAGTAATGAAGTGAATAATGAATTGCATTGTGAAAGCCTAATAGTGAAATATTGTACTTTATAACTTAGCTAGTCATGTTGGCAATAGAACAGTCTTTCACATGTTGCCCACCTGACCCAGATTGTGATCTGTAATGGACCCTTTTTGGATTGCATAAACCAGTGGTTCCCAAACTTTTTATTGTCCCATACCCCTTCAAACATTCAACCTCCAGCTGCGTACCCCCTCTTGCACCAGGGTCAGCGCACTCTCAAATATTGTTTTTTGTTATCACTGTAAGACTGCCACACACACACTATATGATACATTTATCAAATCAAATCAAATTTTATATGTCACATACACATGGTTAGCAGATGGTAATGCAAGTGTAGCGAAATGCTTGTGCTTCTAGTTCCGACAATGCAGTAATAACCAACGAGTAATCTAACCTACCAATTTCACAAAAACTACCTTATACACACAAGTTTAAAGGGATGAAGAATATGTACATACAAATATATGAATGAGAGATGGTATAGGCAAGATGCAGTAGATGGTATCGAGTACAGTATATACATGAGATGAGTAATGTAGGGTATGTAAACATATAAAAGTGGCATAGTTTAAAGTGGCTAGTGATACATGTATTACATAAAGATGGCAAGATGCAGTAGATGGTATAGAGTACAGTATATACTATACATATGAGATGAGTAATGTAGGTTTAAAGTGGCTAGTGATACATTTTTTACATCAATTTTTCCATTATTAAAGTGGCTGGAGTTGAGTCAGTGTGTTGGCAGCAGCCACTCAATGTTAGTGGTGGCTGTTTAACAGTCTGATGGCCTTGAGATAGAAGCTGTTTTTCAGTCTCTCGGGCCCTGCTTTGATGCACCTGTACTGACCTCGCCTTCTGGATGATAGCGGGGTGAACAGGCAGTGGCTCGGGTGGTTGTTATCTTTGATGATCTTTATGGCCTACCTGTGACATCGGGTGGTGTAGGTGTCCTGGAGGGCAGGTAGTTTGCCCCAGGTGATGCGTTGTGCAGACCTCACTACCCTCTGGAGAGCCTTACGGTTGTGGGCGGTGCGGTTGCCGTACCAGGCGGTGATACAGCCCGACAGGATGCTCTCGATTGTGCATCTGTAAAAGTTTGTGAATGTTTAAGGTGACAAGCCAAATTTCTTCAGCCTCCTGAGGTTGAAGAGGCACTGCTGCGCCTTCTTCACCATGCTGTCTGTGTGGGTGGACCAATTCAGTTTGTCCGTGATGTGTACGCCGGGGAACTTAAACTTACTACCTTCTCCACTACTGTCCCGTCGATGTGGATAGGGGGGTGCTCCCTCTGCTGTTTCCTGAAGTCCACGATCATCTCCTTTGTTTTGATGACGTTCAGTGTAAGGTTACTTTCCTGACACCACACTCCAAGTGCCCTCACCTCCTCCCTGTAGGCCGTCTCGTCGTTGTTGGCAATCAAGCCTACCACTGTAGTGTCGTCTGCAAACTTGATGATTGAGTTGGAGGCGTGCACGGCCACGCAGTCATGGGTGAACAGGGAGTACAGGAGAGGGCTCAGAACGCACCCTTGTGGGGCCCCAGTGTTGAGGATCAGCGGGGTGGAGATGATGTTACCTACCCTCACCACCTGGGGGCGGCCTGTCAGGATGTCCAGTACCCAGTTGCACTGGACTTCCTGACGGGCCGCCCCCCAGGTGGTGAGGGTAGGTAACAACATCTCACACTCATAAGAATGAGTGTGGTTTTTGTCACAACCTTACTCGTGGGAAGTGACAAAGAGATCTTATAGGACCAGGGCATAAATAATAATATAAAAATAATAAATAATTTTCCTCTTTATTTAACCGTCTTACATATTAAACTTTACTTGTTCATCGAAAATTGTGAATAACTCACCACAGGTTAATGAGAAGGGTGTGCTTGAAAGGATGCACATAACTCTGCAATGTTAGGTTGTATTGGAGAGAGTCTCAGTCTTAAATCATTTTCCACAAGCAGTCTGTGCCTGTATTTAGTTTTCATGCTAGTGAGGGCTGAGAATCCACTCTCACATAGGTACGTGGTTGCAGAGGTCATCAGTGTCTTAACAGCGTGATTTGCCAAGGCAGGATACTCTGAGCGCAGCCCAATTCAGAAATCTGGCAGTGGCTTCTGATTAAATTCAATTTTCACATAACCGCTTGTTGCAATTTCGATGAGGCTCTTTTGTTCAGATATCGTTATGTGGACTGGAGGCAGGGCATGAAAGAGATAACGAATCCAGTTGTTTGTGTCATCCATTTCGGGAAAGTACCTGTGTAATTGCACTCCCAACTTACTCAGGTCCTTCGCTATATCACATTTGACATTGTCCGTAAGCTTGAGTTCATTTGCACACAAACAAATCATACAATGATGGAAAGACTTGTGTGTTGTCCTTGCAACTTCTTAATCCTAGCTTTAATTTTGCACCTCACATTGAATATAGTTGTGGAGAGTCCCTGTAATCCTAGATTCAGATCATTCAGGCGAGAAAAAACATCACCCAGACAGGCCAGTTGTGTAAGAAACTCGTCATCATGCAAGCAGTCAGGCAAGTAAAAATGATGATCAGTAAAGAAAACTTTAAGCTCGTCTCTCAATTTAAAAAAACTTGTCAATACTTTTCCCCTTGATAACCAGCGCACTTCTGTATGTTGTAAAAGCTTTACATGGTCACTGTCCATATCATTGCATAGTGCAGAAAATACACGAGAGTTCAGGGGCCTTGCTTCAATTAACAAAGTTAACCATTTTCATTGTAGTGTCCAAAACGTCTTTCAAGCTGTCAGGCATTTCCTTGGCAGCAAGAGCCTCTAGGTGGATGCTGCAGTGTACCCAAGTGGTGTCGGGAGCAACTGCTTGCACATTACCACTCCACTATGTCACCCCTGTCATGGCTTTTGCGCCATCAGTACAGATACCAACACATCTTGACTACCAAAGTCCAGTACTTTAAAAATATCCTCTCCTGTTGTCCTGGTTTCCAGTGGTTTGCAGAACAGGATGTCTTCCTTAATTGACCACCCATAAACGTAACGGAGGTATGCCAGGAGCTGTGCCAGTTCTGCCATGTCTGTTGACTCATCCAGCTGTAACGCATAGAATTCATTGGCTTGTATGTGATGCAGTAATTGTTTCAAAACATCTCCTGCCATGTCACTGATGCATTGTGAAACAGTGTTGTTTGATGAAGTCATTGTCTATATAGTTTTTTTGGCCTTTTCCCCCAGCATTGTTCCAGCCATATCGCGGCAGCAGGAAGAATGAAGTCCTCCACAATAGTATGGGGCTTGTCTGTCCTAGCCACTCGGTAGCTCACCATATACAACGCTTCTAGCCCCTTCTTATTAATGGTATCTGTTGCTTTCATACATGTCTTACAATTCGAAAGTCTTCTTAATTCTCGCTCAAAAAACTCCTGTGGCTTATTTTTCAAATTGGCATGTTTTGTTTCTAAATGTCTGTCCAAGAGTAAAGGTTTCATCGAGATGTGAGATAGTACTTTTGCACATATAACACTCTGTGGCAGAGGAAATGCACTACTCCCAATATAAGTGAACCACAAATCAATGTAGTTCTCATCATATTTGCGCCTTTTCGATGGTCCAACGTCCCTGTCTGTTGTTCGGTGCTTTTCCGGGTAAGTGGGCAGTAGCTCTTCGGCTGCATCAGATTCACAACTGTCAGTATCCATGCTAGCATTGGATATGCTCGTGGAAGCAGAACAACTTGTGTCGTCGACAGTTGCAGGTGTTGTACTGCTGGTACTTTTTTAAATGTGAATCACATTTTTATTTAGCTTACCCCCCGACGGCATTGCGTACCCCAGTTTGGGAATAACTGGCATGAACAACATTAATTGTGTGATGACGGGGATGCAGGGTTGTGTTCAGAAAATCTATACGTGTGCTTTCTCTAGTTCCCCAATGGCACAGCTAGGAGAGCTCACAATAGAAGCTTATACAGTTGAAGTCAGAAGTTTACATACACTTAGGTTGGAGTCATTAAAAAGGCGTCCCGCTAGCGGGACAACTTCTTGTGAAGCTGGAGAGCGCGCAATTCAAATAAATAATCATAATAATTATGGATATTAAACATTTAGCTAAATATAAGTGACTTATATCGGTTGAAAGCTTAAATTCTTGTTAATCTAACCGCACTGTGCGATTTACAGTAGGCTTTACAGCGAAAACATGCCATGCGATTGTTTGAGGATGGCACCCCACATCAAAATATTTTTCCACCGGCAAAGGTTTCATAAATTCACAAATAGAGATTAAATATTCACTTACTTTTTGAAAATCTTCCTTTGATTTGTCATCCACAGGGTCCCAGCTATAACATATAGTGTCATTTTGTTAGATAAAATCCTTCTTTATATCACAAAAAGTATTTTTATTTGACGCCATCGATTTCAGGGATCCACTCATTCAACGTGACAAGATAGGCGTCCGAAAATCTACCCCTAAACTTTGTTTCAACAAGTTAAAATATGTTTCTAATTAATCCTCAAATACCCTAAAAGGTAGTCAAACTATAATTTTTCATATGGAAATAAGTATGTCAATAGGAAAGCGATATTAGCAGGTGCGCGTTGTCTTCATTGTGAGTGGTCACACGAATTTCCAAGCAGATGTCATTGTACTAAAACTCATTATTCTTACTCGTCTTACTCCATTGTAAGAGCATGGGCTCTCTCTCAAAATAAATTCTGGCTGATTTTTCTTTGGATTTTCTCCTACCATATCTATCGTGTTATAGTCTCCTAAATTATTTTATAATTTCCGCAAACTACTGAGTGTGAATGTTTTCTTTCCAATGGTACCAATTATGTGCATATCCCAGCTTCAGTGCCTGAGCAACAGGCAGTTTACTTTGGGCACATCAGTCAGGCGGAAATTGAGAAAAAAGTATCCTCTTCTGAATAAGTTAAAACCCGTTTATCAACCACTCCACAAACTTCTTGCTATCAAACTATAGTTTTGCCGGTTAGGTTAGGACATCTACTTCGTGCATGACACAAGTCATTCTTCCAACAACTGTTTACAGACAGATTATTTCACTTAGAATTCACTGTATCACAATTCCAGTGGGTCAGAAATGTACATACACTAAGTTGACTATGCCTTTTAAAAGCTTGGAAAATTCCATAAAATTATGTCATGTCTTTAGAAGCTTCTGATAGACGAATTGACATCATTTGAGTCCATTGGGGGTGTACCTGTGGATGTATTTCAAGGCCTTCCTTCAATCTCAGTGCCTTTTTGCTTGACATCATGGGAAAATCTAAATATATCAGCAAAGACCTCAGAAAATAAATTGTAGACCTCCACAAGCCTGGTTCATCCTTGGGAGCAATTTCCAAATGCACGTTCATCTGTACAAACAATAGTACGCAAGTATGAACACCATGGGACCACACAGCCGTCATACCGCTCAGGAAGGAGACGCGTTTTGTCTCCTATAGATGAACATACTTTGGTGCAAAGAGTGCAAATCAATCCCATAATAACAGCAAAGGACCTTGTGAAGTTGCTGGAAGAAACAGGGTACAAAAGTTTCTATATCCACAGGTAAACGAGTCCCATATCGACATAACCTTAAAGGCCGCTGAGCATGGAAGAAGCCACTGCTCCAAAACCGCCATTAAAAAGCCAGACTACGGTTTGCAACTGCACACGGGGACAAAGATCGTACTTTTTGTCCTCTGTGCTGATGAAACAAAAATAGAATTGTTTGGCCATAATGACCATCGTTATGTTTGGAGGAAAAAGGGGGAGCTTGCAAGCAGAAGAACATCATCCCAACCGTGAAGCATGGGAGTGGCAGCATCATGTTGTGGGGGTGCTTTGCTGCATGAGGGACTGATGCACTTCACAAAATAGATGGCACCATGAGGAGGGAAAATTATGTGGATATATTGAAGCAAAATCTCAAGACATCAGTTAAAGCTTGGTCTCAAATGGGTCTTCCAAATGGACATTGACCCCAAACATACTTCCAAAGTTGTGGCAAAATGGCTTAAGGACAACAATGCCAAGGTATTGGAGTGGCCATCACAAAGCCCTGACCTCAATCCTATTGAACATTTGTGGGCAGATCTGAAAAAGCGTGTGCAAGCAAGGATGCCTACAAACCAGACTCAGTTACACCAGCTCTGTCAGGAGAAATGGGCCAAAAGTCACCTAACTTATTTTGGGAAGCTCGTGAAAGGCTACTCGAAACGTTTGACCCAAGTTAAACAATTTAAAAGCAATGCTACCAAATACTAATTGAGTGTATGTAAACTTCTGACCCACTGGGAATGTGATGAAGGAAATTAAAGCTGAAATAAATCATTCTCTCTATTATTAATCTGACATTTCACATTCTTAAAATAAAGTGGTGATCCTAACTGACCTAAGACAGGGAATGTTTACTTGGATTAAATGTCAGGAATTGTGAAAAACTTAATTTAAATGTATTTGGGTTAGGTGTGTGTAAACTTCCGACTTCAACTGCAGTTGAAGACTCTTCTTTGAGTCATAAAAGTGCAGTGAAATTACTTAGGAGCTGTGCACACTTTGGAGAGGTGTGTGGCCCCTTGGAGACACCAGTAGTCCTCTCAATCAAACCCTTGTAATTTTTTGTCTTATGTTGCACCTAAACCACATTTTCCAGGATATTTATTTTTATTTTTATCCCCCTTTTTTCTTTTCAATTTCATGGTATCCAATTGGTTAGTTTTAGTCTTGTCTCATTGCTATGACTCCCGTACGGACTCGGAAGAGGCGAAGGTCGAGATCCATGCGTCCTCCGAAACACAACCCAACCAAGCCACACTGCTTCTTGACACAATGCCCATCCAATCCGGAAGCCAGCCGCATCAATGTGTCAGAGGAAACACCGTACACCTGGTGACCTGGTCAGCGTGCACTGCACCCGGCCCGCCACAGGAGTAACTAGTGCGCGATCAGACTAGGATATTCCTGCCGGACAAACCCTGCCTAACCCGTATGACGCCGGGTCAATTGTGAGCCTCCCCATGGGCCTCCCGGTCGCGGCCGGCTGAGACAGAGCCTGGGCCCGAACCCAGAATCAGCCTTACACCACTGCGCCACCCGGGAGACTTCCAGGAATATTCTTATCATGTTACTGAATGTATCCAGAGTATTTTCTGATTTCGTTATCAACAAATGCTGGCGAAAAGTACAATAAATGTAAAATGCACACCAAATCAACAGTGTCTTGTTTGGATTCAGTCTTCTGTCAGGTGAACTTCTGTGTCCTAAACTTTGGTCTGATAATTTCATCATAATCTCCAAACTGTTCCCTTTCAATTGCTACCACAGTTGTGCAAATGCTTTTCATATTTCTTCTGTAAGAAACATTTCAAATGAGCTCTATCCATGTAGGCCAATTCCCCACGAGTATAAAGGGTTAATGGAGCTGAACTAAGTTTGAAATGTACCTTTGTGGTCAATGTTGATGAATAGCTTAATGGTTAGATGGGACATAATGGTCCTGCGGAATCCTTTCCCTTTCACACAGCACAGTGAGCCAGAAAACAAGTCTCTTCATTAAACCCTGACAATACCAAGCAGCCTTGGATACAGACATATGTCACTAAGTTGTACAGTAATTACCCAATGGTGACATTTAGGTCTCATTGCATTCTAATGTTGTCACAGTGTCACGACTTCTACCAAAGGTAACTCCTCTCCCTGTTCGGGCGTCGCTCGGCGGTTTACTAGCCACCACCGATCCTTTTTCCTTTTCTGGTTGTTTTGTCTGTGTTCCTTTTCACACCTGGTTTCAATTGCGTTTATTTCTGTGTGTATATAGGGCACCTGTTACCTGCCTTAATTCGTGCAGGATTAAGCTTGTGGGTATTTGCGTTCGGTATTCTATGTTGTTTATTGTTTTCGCATTTACGTACTTTACGTACTTTACGTACGTGTATGTAGTGTCGGAACTGTCGAGAGCGTAGTTTGGATATTCATCTGGGCCAATTTTGTATTGGTGGACTATGTATACATATTAAACACGCTTCTCAGAAATCCCTGCTCTCCTGCGCCTGACTCCTACACCTCTCACCACCGAGACGCACCTTATCATACACAGAGACCAATGAGTTCTCAGTCAAGTGGCTGGGGTCCTAGATAGAAGTTAAAATACTACTCTGATCTTGTAGCCTATCTTGTGTACATCTCCATAGATGGTTCCATATGTAATTCTATGGCGAGGAGTGTATTGACAACGTGAAGCTGTATTCTACCAGCCTCGACAGATGGCTCTTCAGTCACTGTCTATATTTTTTGGATGGAGTAAAGAGAAATGATTTTGTTCCATAGAAAACATAGACACGGCTATAACACATCCCCTATGAGTAGGATAGTTGGTAACAGTCAGTGAAAACAGCTCTTCTTCAAAGAGACCTATTTACAGACCATTAGCCTAGCTGTAGCTTTCTGCCATAGGGACTAGACAGCATCTTTAATGTATGGCTCACACACCCTCTACTACTCTGAGAAGAGAGAAAAATGAACGTGGCGGCAGTGTCCCGTGTGGTAACTAGAAGAGAGTCGACAGCTGTCATGTTAAATGAGTTCACGGATGCCCGGCTCCACTTGGCACTGAGACTAGTTCACACAGTAGCTCTTAGAGGGGGGACAATGAATACTCATCCTCCAGATAGGTTTAGGATCTTATATAACACAGTAGACTTGGCAGCATTAACTAGAGAGTGACATTTCTCAGTCATGTCATGTTAGCCCAGGTGCTAATGGACGTCTGGCTGGGTCAGGACTTCCTCCTCTGATGAGCATCGCAGCCAGGCTAACACTACTGCTGTGCTAGCAGGCTGCAGACTGACTGATCTCTCTATTGTCTGTCTGTTTCTCTGTCTGTTACTCCGTCTCCCTCCCTCCCTTTACAGAAGGGTGACGTGAAACCCCCGGCCAAGCCCTTCTACTGCACCATCTACGTGGTGCAGTAGAAGACGTACCCCTCCTGGCAGCACAATGCCTTCTCTCTGCTGGGAAAACACTACAAGGCAAGTACTAACCCCCATGAATCTGCTTGGTTGGGAATCAGACCGGGAAGACCGAGTGAGCCTATGAACTTGACTCTATGTCCCAAATAGCACTATATAGGCAATAGGGTGCCATAGGGCTCGGGTCGAAAGTAGTGCACAATGGCTGAATTTATTGCTGTGCTTATTTTGCCCAATTATTGACTAAAGAGCTGATCGGATTGGTCAATAAATGCAGCTTGGGAATAGAGTGCCATTTGAGACACAGAAATAGATGGTTCTGAAACGTATCTGTATTTCAGCTTGTCCCTCCTGTTGTTTTGGGGAGGAGTGGCTACAGAATATAGAGACCCTACTGTGAGCTGTGATCCGCCCACAGGCAGAGAAAGTTGCTATGCTGCTGACGGCCTGGAATCCCCCTGATGATAGACTGACACTCCCATGTGTAGTGTGTGTGTATGTGTGTGTGTGTGTGTGTGTGGGGGGGGGGGGGGTGTTGTTCTTCCCTGGATGTGTGTTCTCAGAGCAAGAAGGGCACTCTGCCTGATACCAAGGTCATTGCCATGGAGCTGGGTGCCCTGCCGGAGCTCTAGAAACAGATGGAGAGAGGTATTCTGTTCCTTACAGTGATCAAGGTGAGGCTGAGGACAGGAGAGTTGGCCCCTCTCCACCCCCCAGGGCCCTGGTCTGTCTCTGTGGTGGGGGCCAGGGCCTCACTATAACACAACCCTTGGCTGACCTCTGCTAGGCTCTCTGCATTCTTTTGAAAAACATGTACGGCTCTGTACAGTTGGTAAGCACATTGAGGACATTGTTTCCGTCATTAGATCACTTGTATTTCTACAGTCCATATTCACTACCTGGCCAGCACAACCCATATTCACTACCGGGCCAGCACAACCCATATTCACTACCGGGCCAGCACAACCCATATTCACAACCGGGCCAGCACGACCCATATTCACTACCGGCCCAGCACAACCCATATTCACAACCGGGCCATCACGACCCACATTCACTACCTGGCCATCGCGACCCATATTCACTACCGGGCCAGCACCACAGTGATCAATATTGGATAGCCTTTCTCAGTGGTTCAGAGCTTAGCATGGGTATTGCTAGAGGTATGACTGCATCAAAGTGATCAAATATCCAACAAACAATATATTCCAAGCCAGATTATTGCCTGTGTTGGGACTGTAAAACCCTACTGTATAGGTCCAATCTAAATAGCTGTGAACATGAAGGCTCTTAGGCCAATGTGTGTGTGTGTAAAAACTGTTGGTCTCTAAATCAGGAGAAGTGGCGGACCATGTAAAAACTAATGGTCTCTAAATCCGGCTAGAAAGACCATGTAAAAACGTTGGAATGCCCCCACCCGTCTGAGCGGTCGGCTGTGAATGCCCTCACCCGTCTGAGCGGTCGGCTGTGAATGCCCCCACCCGTCTGAGCGGTCGGCTGTGAATGCCCTCACCCGTCTGAGAGGTCGGCTGTGAATGCCCTCACCCGTCTGAGCGGTCGGCTGTGAATGCCCTCACCCGTCTGAGCGGTCGGCTGTGAATGCCCTCACCCGTCTGAGCAGTCGGCTGTGAATGCCCTCACCCGTCTGAGAGGTCGGCTGTGAATGCCCTCATCCGTCTGAGCGGTCGGCTGTGAATGCCCTCACCCGTCTGAGCGGTCGGCTGTGAATGCCCTCACCCGTCTGAGTGGTCGGCTGTGAATGCCCTCCCCCACTATATAGTTATTGGTTTGGTTTAGCCCACTATGGTGCTGAAAGTCACTACCACACACACAGACACAGTTGTTTCCATTTGAAGATGTTTGTATGATTTTGGTAATCCGAATTACTTGGAAATCTTATTGTTGTGGTTCTATAAGGAAAATATATGCACACATTTAAACAGCAAGGGTTATCAATATGAAATATACATATATGTACATTAATAAATGACAAATGGCATTACAATTACAACAATTCTATAAAGGGCTATAAACACAGCATCAATATTAAGATATACTTAAACATTCACCTCTTGGAGAGAGAGTTAAACAAATTACTTGGATTGACAAAGGGTCAATATTTATGACACCCTCTTTCTGCCAGGCTGTGAGCTCTTATCAGAAATGTCTTGGCACCACAGGGTCGTATGAGCAAGCTCCAAGAACCCTCTGGTATGACTCTAGAAGCTTGCACATGGCAGCCCAATAAAACACCTTAATAAAAGCCACTATGGAAAACACTGTGGTAGCGTGTGCATGCAAAATACTATGTTTACCAATACAACAATTCATTTTTTACATTTTATTTCTCCTTTATTTAACCTGGTAGGCCAGTTGAGAGCAAATTCTCATTTACAACTGTGACCTGGCCAAGATAAAGCAAAGCACTGCGTCAAAAACAACAACACAGTTTCCACATGGGATAAACAAACATACAGTCAATAACACAATAGAAAAATCTATGTACAGGGTGTGCAAATGTTGTAAGAGTAGGGAGGTAAGGCAATAAATAGGCCATAGAGGCGAAATAATTACAATTTAGCATTAACACTGGAGTGATACTGTAGATGTGCCGATGATGATGTACAAGTAGAGATACTTCTGTGCAAAAGAGAGAAAAGAAATGACCTACTTGTGCAACTAATGGAATAATAACGCTTATGGCAGTATGGAATAATACTACATAGATAAACAATAAGCAGAGCAGTATTGGCAAATCTAGCATGAATGAGAATAGCAACAGCCATACAGCCATACAGCCCCCCGCACCACATTCAGACATTGGTGTTAATGTCGGCAATAAAAAGTCCTGAGAAATGCACGTCTTCTTCCTACAGACGATGAGAACACTCTGACCTGAATGGCCGGGTGCAGTGCTCCTGGAGAACATAGTTTGACAAACTCTCTGGAGGTAGCTACACCAAACACTCTTCCCTCACTTTCTCCGAGCTATGCATGTTTCATGGAATGAGTTGTGAAGGATAGGCTCTACAACCTGCCATTCATTCTCTTAACTCCGCCCCCTGGTAATCTCTGAAACATCTATCAAGCGTTTCTTTTTTTTACATCCCTTCTCCCAATTGACTGTTTTCAGTTTGACTTTCAGTTTGTCCTCCACCTCCAGAGTTGAATCTAGCTGTTTTCTATCTGTTTAAGAGCACTATTGTCCATCTATACAGCCCAATGTGTTTTATTCATCTCACCTATGTTATTAGTTCTGTAATATTATACCATGGCTCTATGCTTTCTCTGGAAAATAATGCAACTCCATGGAAGGTTGGCGGCACTCTGCTAAAACATCTTGGAACACACTTTCCACGTCGTTCATTATTTACCATAGAACGCATAGACCCTTGTTGATTATCCCTTACATAACTCCCATAGCGACCATAGTGATTCAGCCAGCCTGTGATGTTTATTTGGGGCATTTGCTGGCACACCAGGCCTGTCTAACTAACTGTATCTAGTTTCTAATACCCTCTCTAACCAGTCTTAATTATACTGAAACAACAACAGTTGCCTTGAATGTGTAATGTGGGTAACTTTTCAGCAGCACCAATCGCATGAGGATTTCAGGCTAATGCCAACCATCTCCCCTGTTCCCCACAGTATGAATTCACAACGCTCCAAACACTCTGCATGTCACACTGGCCCTATCAAATATTAAACTACTGTGTTAATGGTTTCTCCCTCAATCTTTCTCCCTATCTCTCTCTCCCTCTCCTCCCTCTCCTCCCTGTCCTACATCTCCTCCTACTCTTCCTCCTCCTTCTTCTTCTTCTTCTTCTTCTTCTTCTTCTCCCCAGCTTGATCAGATAGATGCTGTGTTCGCATCAGAGAGATGACACAATAAAGGAGGACTGTTGCCTTGGGAAACCGTTCAGTGTCTTCAGATCCGAGGAAGACGGACAGACACATCCTCTTGTTTGAGCTGCCATTCTGCCACAAAGACGCGCCTGTCGGTTGTTTCACTAGTTTGTCTTTCTGCTTGATCAGCCCCCCACACAGAGAAATAGACAGGACATTTTAGATGCTATTAGAATAATTATAGTAAGAGCAACATAGTTTCCAGAGAGACCTCTTTATTATTCATGATTTTATCTTGAAAACATTGATACCACTAAACGTGTTCAATCAGTCCATGTTAAATGTTTACTTAAACATTTTGAAAGCGATGATAAATAATAACTTGACACTTGACACGACATATTATTTATGACAACATGTATGTCTGTCTGTGAAATGATTTGAACACTTTATGAATTATGAGTATAGTTCAGACCAGTGAGCTGTGTGTGTGTCTCCCAGCTTGGTGTGGCAGTGTTCCTGGTCAACCCCCATCCATCCAACGGTCTCTTTACCATCACCATCAACATCTGACAGGGCCACAGCAGAGACGACATCATCTGCAGACTATCCAAAGCCATCAGACTAATTAAAGGTATACTTCTAATCTCCTAAAGACCTTGCGACTTCAATGCTTTCCTATTGATAGCGTATAATTGAACCATATTTGATCATATTTTTTTAATTGCCTGCCTTGGCCTATTGCCATTCCCTTAGTTAAATGTAAAAGTTAGTTTTACTGAGGGTTGTATTTAAGATGTACAAATAGTTTGTGTCTAGTAGTCATTTAGATGAGTACTCTGCTCTTAGTTTTCACACAGTAACTTTTGATCATACAATTAGCAGAATGATGTTGTTTTAGGCTGCAGTTCAACACACGTCCCCTGTTATGTCCTGCAGACCTGACTGAAGTGAGGCATCTACAAGGTTGTTGTTGTTTAACCCTGCAATGTAACCGTGGTGCCTGACCTCCTACATGTTCCCTCTGTCCCCATGCAGACCTGTCCAAAGTGGAGCTGATGTGCTTTGAGGACCCTGTCCTGGGGCCTCGCCAGGTGCCCAACCTGGGGAGGGAGGAGCAGGGTAAGCTGCCCATCTCTGACAAGTCTTCCTTCAGCATCAGCCTGGCCAACCGGAAGGTCCTCATGACAGACAATGGCCTCAGCGTGGATATAGGAGACACCCTGATTTACCTGCTACAATAGCACAGGTCTGGGGCCTGTTTTACTACTTCTATCACTGGTCTGACAAGGGATCATCTAGTCTCATAGATATCAGTGAATGTAGGAAGAATGCATGTTAACAGTATTTGAACAGGGCCCTGCTCTCTGTGTAGAGGGGTGGGACTGAACCGCTGGGGCTGTAGCAGAATGACAAGACACTATTTTCCTGCTGTGTCGGAGGTCTATGTAGATAACATGCACAGCTCTGTGACGTATAGCCAGGCTGTCAGAATGTGTGTGTCTGGTAGCGAAGTCAGGTGCAGCAGAGCAGAGAATTGTTATTTAGGCAAAAGTGAAAAACGCCCAAAACAGTAAAAAAAAAATATGTTTAACAATAAACAGCTTCGTGAAAAATAACCCGGAAAAACAAGCCAGTCTAGCGCATCAACAATACACACGTAACACAAACAAAGACATGATGGGGAACAGAGGAATAAATACATGTAGATTGATTGGGGAATGAAAACCAGGTGTGCAGGGAACAAGACAAAACAAATGGATATATGAAAAATGGAGCGGTGATGGCTAGAAAGCCGGTGACGTCGACCGCCGAACGCCGCTCGAACAAAGAGAGGAGCCGACTTCGGCGGAAGTCGTGACACAGGCACAAGTCTTGCCTTTACCTTTTCTATTGAAGTGGTTGTACAATAGAATGTGTACCTTCGTCCTCTCATCTTATGTGAAATTAAATGTAATTATGTTGTTTCAATCGGCTCAGTGTCTGCCATTATGTGCTAAAGTACAGACGGAATAAAGCTCCTCTTGAGCATACCTGTACAGCCCTCTGCCTACGGTCTCTTTACACTAGTTACAAGACATATATTTTGTATTCATATGTTGAGGGGTTCCAGGCAAAGGTGTCTTCTGAACATCTCTTCAGCGGTACTTATATGTCCAGTAACTACCGTATACAATTAATAATTTCCACAAATGTGTCAACAAAACAAAAAATATTCTGGCATAATTGTTCAAGTTTGAATAAACACATTTTTATGTAATTGGGTGGTGCATTTCTTTCTTTTCATTCATATTGCGACATACGACCACATTAAACTCCCTCTGCAGTGGTCTTCTAGGTTACCAGTTTGGCGTGAATCACATGAAAAACATCTCTGTAATGGACTGTAGCCATCTACTGGCAGTATGAGCACTGCTAATTAAATCCCCCTTGGAAATCAGTCATGCATTTGAAACCCAGTCTGCCTCTGTTTCTATAAACACTACACAATGGATGTTCTGCATTTTGCTCTCACTCAGCAGGAAATGTCCTCGGCTGTTCAGAGAAACCGGGTGAGATGTTTCTTATTTTACCACAAGCCTCCCCCAGCCGATTCTCATACCAGCACTGTGCACCAAAAAGCAAAAAAGTGATCAGGAGGATGTGTGCCAGACAGCTCACTTGTGTCCAGGACTAAGCGGTAGCACTTTGCTGTTGTCTGTGATTCGGGTAAGTGTTGCCTCTTAATTTGACAATGATTTTCTCGTTGTCACTGCTGCCCGTTTATGCATGTGTTGGGAGTATGAACTTACTGGCTAGCCTTGGCCTTGGCCCCTACACTGTGGAAATGTGGCATTTGCGCTTTGAATTAGAGGCTCCATTCCAGACAGTCTTGAACAGGCCGGCTCTGTCCTTGTTTGCTGTGGCAGCGCACATGCTGTACTAAGAGGGTGTTATGAGCCCCTAGAAGAGGAGGCCCAAAATGTCTTATCTTCCTAGAGCAGCCGCTGAGCTCCAGCCCTCTCTGGAGTAGTACACCTCGTCTCAGTGGGAAACTCAACCAGTCTCCCCTTCCTTCCCTGGCTGGGAGCAGCCGTCAGCATGGAGGATACCACAGCCATAGTCACCACAGTCCAGTAAGTGTTAGGCCCTTATCAGTAGAGATCACTACTCACTAATCATTGTTGGGTGTAATGAATCATTCCAACATGTTCTTAAGCCTGATGTTCTTAAGCAGCATTGCAACACAGCTAAGCCTACATTCATTTCTACATTTTATAGTTCCTTTCTTGTTTATCTCAGTTGTGCACCAGTCACCAAAGCTGCAAAGCAGCAGGCCCCAGGTGATGAGGAGGACGAGGAAGCCGGGGGCTCGGACATAGGAACAGAAAGCTGGAACACACAGAGTGCCGCTTCTGCTGCGATGAAACTCCCTGTGCTCACGCAGCCTGGCCTGGGGGTAACCACGACAACAGTGACCACCATCACTCAGACAGGAGGGGATTGGAGCAGCAGTCTGTTCAACGTGTGTGGAGACAGGACCACATGTGAGGCAGACACAGCATTGGGGTTATTACACTGCATTGTACACACTCAAGTGTAAAAGTCACAGTTGTCAGTTTGAGTAACTACAATAGTCAGATGGTGGATGGCTATCCTATCCTATCTTACATTCTTACGCTCTACCTATGTTAATTAAGGACATTCAATGTTACCCAATGTTAAAGAGAGGATACTTTGTAAAGATGACGATTCTCTTGCATAATACCATATCAATCTACAATACTCTGTAGGGTTGCTAAACATGTATTCAAATTGGAAACGTTTTCCATAACCGACTGCTACTATCTTGTGGAGAATTAGTTTTCCTAAGCCCTGTATCGCTCTCATTTTTCCCAGGTCTCTTAGGGGTCTTTGTGCCCTGTTGCTTGGACCTGAGTCTGGCCCACCAGTACGGGGAGTGTCTGTGTCTGCCCCTGCTCCCTGGCTCCACATTCGCCATGCGGGTGGGCATCAGGGAGAGATACAAGATACAGGTGAGGATTGTTACGCAATAATGACGGGGGTTAATGGGTGTTATTAGAATCCATTAACGACCTGCTGGTGTCATGGGGACCAAAGCAGTGTTCTCTCAGAGCAATTCGGTATCACTATTTATTTCAAGAGATGTAGGTTGCACATCATGTACAACAAATTATTGGACAACAAATTATGTGTCACTCACTCCCTCACATTTACTTTCCTCCTGTCTACGCAGCCGTGGCTGTACACCATATTTTATTTTGTATTGCATGCGGTGGGAAATTTGTTTCTGATTTGTAATGTAACGACTCATTCTGATTTGTAATGTAAAGACTCATTCTGATTTGTTACGTAAAGACTCATTCTGATTTGTAATGTAAAGACTCATTCTGATTTGTTACGTAACGACTCATTCTGATTTGTTACGTAAAGACTCATTCTGATTTGTAATGTAAAGACTCATTCTGATTTGTTACGTAAAGACTCATTCTGATTTGTTACGTAAAGACTCATTCTGATTTGTTACGTAAAGACTCATTCTGAATTGTTACGTAAAGACTCATTCTGATTTGTTACGTAAAGACTCATTCTGATTTGTAATGTAACGACTCATTCTGATTTGTTACGTAACGACTCATTCTGATTTGTAATGTAACGACTCATTCTGATTTGTTACGTAACGACTCATTCTGATTTGTAATGTAACGACTCATTCTGATTTGTTACGTAAAGACTCATTCTGATTTGTAATGTAACGACTCATTCTGATTTGTTACGTAAAGACTCATTCTGATTTGTAATGTAACGACTCATTCTGATTTGTAATGTAACGACTCATTCTCATTTGTAATGTAACGACTCATTCTGATTTGTTACGTAACGACTCATTCTGATTTGTAATGTAACGACTCATTCTGATTTGTTACGTAACGACTCATTCTGATTTGTAATGTAACGACTCATTCTGATTTGTTACGTAAAGACTCATTCTGATTTGTAATGTAACGACTCATTCTGATTTGTTACGTAAAGACTCATTCTGATTTGTAATGTAACGACTCATTCTGATTTGTAATGTAACGACTCATTCTGATTTGTAATGTAACGACTCATTCTGATTTGTTACGTAACGACTCATTCTGATTTGTAATGTAACGACTCATTCTGATTTGTTACGTAACGACTCATTCTGATTTGTAATGTAACGACTCATTCTGATTTGTTACGTAAACACTCATTCTGATTTGTAATGTAACGACTCATTCTGATTTGTTACGTAAAGACTCATTCTGATTTGTAATGTAACGACTCATTCTGATTTGTAATGTAACGACTCATTCTGATTTGTAATGTAACGACTCATTCTGATTTGTTACGTAACGACTCATTCTGATTTGTTACGTAAAGACTCATTCTGATTTGTAATGTAACGACTCATTCTGATTTGTTACGTAACGACTCATTCTGATTTGTAATGTAAAGACTCATTCTGATTTGTAATGTAAAGACTCATTCTGATTTGTTATGTAACGACTCATTCTGATTTGTAATGTAACGACTCATTCTGATTTGTTACGTAAAGACTCATTCTGATTTGTAATGTAACGACTCATTCTGATTTGTAATGTAACGACTCATTCTGATTTGTTACGTAAAGACTCATTCTGATTTGTTACGTAAAGACTCATTCTGATTTGTAATGTAACGACTCATTCTGATTTGTTATGTAACGACTCATTCTGATTTGTAATGTAAAGACTCATTCTGATTTGTTATGTAAAGACTCATTCTGATTTGTTACGTAAAGACTCATTCTGATTTGTTATGTAAAGACTCATTCTGATTTGTTATGTAAAGACACATTCTGATTTGTTACATAAAGACTCATTCTGATTTGTTACATAAAGACTGATTCTGATTTGTTACGTAAAGACTCATTCTGATTTGTTACGCAGGGCAGCGTCTGTGAGGACTGGACTACAGTGTATTGCTGCTACCCCCTGGCCATCTGTCAGATGATCCGAGAGATGAAGAGGAGGATGAAGAGCCAAACCTACAAAGTATCCACTGCACTAGAGTGTTCCTGACAACATGGCTGTCTGTGTGTTAGATTCATTCATCCAGGTCAGGACCACATTTTATTCATATTACAATATTCATGATCTAACCTTGGTACCTATAGCAAACTTGGCTTGTGTATAGAACCTTCAGAGGCTCATGTCATTTCATTGGTGCATCAATGATGTCTGCATATGACTATGTCACAGATGGATGATTACTATGTCACAGATGGATGGATGATTACTATGTCACAGATGGATGGATGATTACTATGTCACAGATGGATGATTACTATGTCACAGGTGGATGATTACTATGTCACAGATGGATGGATGATTACTATGTCACAGATGGATGGATGATTACTATGTCACAGATGGATGGATGATTACTATGTCACAGATGGATAATTACTATGTCACAGATGGATGATTACTATGTCACAGATGGATGGATGATTACTATGTCACAGATGGATGGATGATTACTATGTCACAGATGGATAATTACTATGTCACAGATGGATGGATGATTACTATGTCACAGGTGGATGATTACTATGTCACAGATGGATGGATGATTACTATGTCACAGGTGGATGATTACTATGTCACAGATGGATGGATGATTACTATGTCACAGATGGATGGATGATTACTATGTCACAGGTGGATGATTACTATGTCACAGATGGATGGATGATTACTATGTCACAGATGGATAGATGATTACTATTACAGATTACTGTCACATCCGTCTAAATGGTGATTATTACAGGTCTCTATGGGGGTCATCATACTACAGGTTCCCGTTTGGTGTCTTATGAGAGCCCTAGTGATCATTCTAGGGTTTCTGAGGACATCCCTGTTTAAGATGAGTCGGCATATGTAAAATAAAGTTATTTAAGTTAAGAATTAAGTTAAGAATGTATTTGGGGATGGGGACTTAGGCTTGGTATTTGAGCCTGTGTAGGATGTGGAACATCAGTGATACTTAATCAGACAATGTTTCATAAATGTTTGCAAAGTAAAATAAAATTCCTAAACAATTGTATGAAACAGTCCATGTAGGCTAAGCCATTAAATAATAAAACCTATTTGCATATTTGTATTATTATTGTATTATTCTATTTCTGACCTTACCCTGCCTGCGGCTGACAATCACGGTAAGCTAATTTTGCACGTCCCTCTCTGAACCGCAAATGCCAACCAACACCAAGCCAGGATGTATCCAAAGGCTGAATATGCAATTTGTTAACTGCTGTTTATTGCTTATTTCAGCATTATACATCAAATACGGAACACCGTTTTTTTAAAGTCTATACTAGAAGCACATTGATTCAACTGAGTGAGTTCATAAGAGGTAGTGTAAGTTTCCAACAATCCTTCACATTTAATCTCCCTGTTGTAGAATTGCAGTCCTTGCGTGATCTCTTGACCCCTGACTTTTGTATGCTGTATGATCCCAGATGAAATATGCATGAATGACAACCTGTGAAGAGGGTGGCTAGCTAGGAGCATGGTGATAGTAGCTTGATGATAGTAGCATGGTAGCTAATACAGTATTATGATTTCATCAGAATGTATCCTCTAATAACAATCAGCATCATGCTCTCATTATGGAAAAAGGTTTATGTCTAATGGCAATCTGGTTCTAGCCAGATGGACAGCCTTAGTGACCGTGTCATCAGCCCAGCTCCATTTACATATATCTACCAGTAGATGGCAGTGTTGCCTGAACTGCAGTACTGCTGCTCTGCTGCCTCCTGGGCTTCTGCAGGGACCAGAAAGCAGCATGCGTGTTCCTCCCGCCTGGTGCACCAGGTGTGCAGATGATGCTGTTGGTCTGTGGTAAGACCCCCTCGGGGGCGGGACTGTTGGAGCCAAACCACTGCAGAGCCCAGGATATGATGAGAGGGAGGGAGGAGAAGAGAGAGGGAGGAGAGGAAAGGGGAAAAAAAACAACAACAGTGGTGATACTGTAGATGCATACCCAGCCTGCCTGTGTATTCTTCTCATACATTCACACTGTGGTAGGTTTGTTAAGTAATGAGTTTTATATTTTACACACACTGTCTCATCGTTTCCCTTCCATGCAGTGAAGCCATTGTGACAGCTTCTGTTGTTGGCATAACCATTCCAGCTTCTAGGTATTCAGTTTAAAGGATGCTTTAAGAGGAGTTGGCCCCTGGATTTATTGACATTTCTTACACTCCTCTTGTCTGCCATACCATCCCTCCTACAGAGCATGTCTCAGTCGCTCAGCCTCTCACAAGCGTATGACGTGGGAAGAAAAGGAGGTGTGGTGCAGGGGGACCTAGGAAGTTGTCCCCTTGGTGATAACTCTGTCCAGGACAACAACGGCCACCTGGGGCTTACATAACAGAGTCCGCTTCCCAGGCAGATTCACACACACACACACACACACACACACACACGCACACACACACACATACACACACACACACACACACACACACACACACACACACACACACACACACACACACACACGCACACACACACACACACACACACACGCACACACACACACATACACACACACACACGGGAAGGACTGTTCAGATGTTAAGAGCCTGGCAGCCAGCAACTTCTCTATACTGTATACATGGCAAGAGGAGTGGAGAGGGATTTAAATTTGTCAAATATTTTGGGGTGGGGTGGGGGGTGTGTGTATAGTCTAGTGATGCATGTATAGTCAGTCACAGCCGCCCCAAGGCAGTTAGGGGGTGATGGTCATTATTTTGTCTATTTACCGCTGGCATGCTTTTGGAGGGCTAGTCTGCTCTGTGTTCCTCTGCCATGGTCCACTGCATCAGTCTTGGCTAGGGGCATGACTTTGCTGCTTCCCTGTGGAATCCATTTCCTCTTGTTCCTCTCCCCTCCTCCAGCCTTACCAAGGGATTGGAGAACAGGCATGGCTACAGTAGTTCATTAGAAAGGACCCCATCTGTCTATCCCTTCTCTGCATCATCTTGTCTCACACCTCCAAGCTGAAGTGTGTTTTTTTATTCAGCTCTACATACAGGATTCATAAGGTCCTGGTCCCGTTGATGTTGCTGCTCTTTCGTCCGACATGGCATGGTGTCTCTTGTTGTTGGGTGTTAAGAGGCTTTCACTGTGGCAAGATGTGGTGAATGGCATTGATGCTGTGTGTGTGTGTGTGTGTGTGTGTGTGTGTGTGTGTGTGTGTGTGTGTGCGCGTGTGTGCGTGTGTGTGTGTGTGTGTGTGTGTGTGTGTGTGTGGCACTGATGCAGAGCAGCGGAGGATAGATCTCAGCACATCTATCATAGCTCCTCTCTTTGTGAATATTTGCTCCTCTTCTCCCTGGCTTGGGATGTGGTCCAAGGAGGTTTGTTACTATAAACAGGTGAGAACCCCCCCCCCACCAATCTCTCACTTAATCATAAGGACCACACATGACCCCTCACACTCAGCATACTGCTCTGTTTGGGACAGTTTGATGTCATAGCACAAGTATAAAGAACCTAAAGACGGCACAGCACAAGACATGCACGTGATGGTGCACACGCAGACACAGAACAACAGATGCACCAGTTTTCTGTAGAACATCAAAACAAACCACTCTATGGAGCTCATTAAAACACGATCAGACGCCTCGAATAATGCATATTTATCCAACTGTGCCCCGCACGCACACACGCACACACGCACACACACACACACACACACACACACACACACACACACACACACACACACACACACACACACACACACACACACACACACACACACACACACACACACACAGGTCCCCTCACTGTGATACTGTAAATGTCCTACAAACATTTTATAACAGATGGAGTAACACACCTCGGCTCCATTGAGATCCTTTCAACAAAGAAATTAAAGTAGAATCTTCCCTGTTGAGGGAGTGGAACTAACTCCATCTGGGAGTTATCTCAATGGCCACAGCACTGAACAGCCATCTCATTCTGTACATGGCTGCATACATTTGTTGTCACTCTAATCCCAGCATTTCTCACCAAACTCATTACCCATACCAAGTCATTATTTCCCCTTCATTAATAAGACGGATAGTATCTCAGGCGGGTATTTTCATCCTTCTCTTCGTCTGGAGGGGAATAGAGATTGAGGGGAGTGGGAAGGTGGGTCAGACCACCTTTCATCCAATGTTCTCTGTACACAGAACGGGAGGGCTCATCAAGCCACTATTACATCAGCATCTGATTTAGGACCTGTTAAAAAAAAGGGTTGAGGGAAATTTCAATCAATGAATACTTGAAGTAAAGTAATGTACTGGGCGGCAACAGGAGTGTGGGGGGGGGGGGGCTATTAATAACTCCTCTCAGACGTAGGAGATGCAAGGCTGGTTTTCATACTCTGTGCATTTTATACCTAATGAAATAAAGGACTTAGCTTATCCCTGAGCTCCATGTATGGTCCCATGACTGGGGATTCTCCTGGCAGGCTGGGGGGTCCGCTTGAAGCTTTCGCTGTGGAGGAGACTGCTTCTCATATTTCCTGCAATGGAATGCCAGCCACAGCCACTAGGTCAATCAGTGGAATAGAAAGCAGGTGTCAGCAAAAAACCTTTGACATTTATTGTTCCAGAAACATAACTATAATTTTCAGATTCATTCCAGTAAATCAGACTGATGATACAGGCAGGTCTGGATAGTAAATGAAAATAATTTTAATTTGGGAATTTTATTTTCTGTTTGTCCAGAGACGAGAGTAGGAGCCTCATAGTTTCACAAGAGTAACCTTATTTGAAGAAGCACGGCTCTTTGTCAACTGATCACCATTCCCCCGTCAGAGAGTTGTACTTTCCTAGAACTCTAAAAAGTATGAAGCGAAAAAAAATATACGAGTGCTGTCTGTCTTCAAATAGACTACAAGATCGTAGAAGCATGTCCAATCTAGGCATGTGAGCGGCTTAAACATATTTTGTGGATGACATGTCACTCAAGTCAACAGAGTACAAGGGAGGGTGATGAAGCATGTCTGACTGTTTGAGTTTGCAATAGCTCATTGCTTCACTCAGCCCACACACACACACCTGTTTCTGCCTGCTGCCGCATACACACACACACATAGACACAGGCAGAGCCGAAATGGAAACTTCTAGAAAAGGAGACTGGAGAGAGAGATAGGGAAGAGTGAGAGTGGCATCAGGGATTCAATTATACCATATGTGTGCTGGCGCCCACTCTGACGTACGTCAGCAGACATCAGCCTGTCAGAGGTGAGAGCAGAGCATTACAGAGCAGGACCTCTCACACAGCACTCGATGACAAATCCACACAAAGTTGTGTGTGTGTGTGTTTCTGCATGCAAGTCAGTGCAAGTGGGTGCAGAACCTTGACGGAGACTAAGGTAATGTGGGCTTTGTCTATACAGTACTTCAGGAAGACCTAACTTCAGATGTATGCCTCGTCTATACCTCGGATAGACGTAGGGTGTTTTCACATATAGTCCTATTTAAAATAACCAATCTTAGTCCTCTTTAATGTGTACTCTGGGGCATAGCCGCGGGAAGTAGGGATGCTGAGGGTGCTGCAGCACCCCCTGAAAAATCATAATAATATGGAAATTGATTGAATGGAAATTGATGGAAATTGATGGATTGATGGAAATTGATGTAAAAATATATCACTAGCCACTTTAAACAATGCTACTTAATATAATGTTTACATACCCTACATTACTCATCTCATATGTATATGTATATACTATACTCTATATCATCTACTGCATCTTTATGTAATACATGTATCACTAGCCACTTTAAACTATGCCACTTTGTTTACATACCCTACATTACTCATCTCATATGTATATACTGTACTCGATACCATCTACTGCATCTTGCCTATGCCGTTCTGTACCATCACTCATTCATATATCTTTATGTACATATTCTTTATCCCTTTACACTTGTGTGTATTAGGTAGTAGTTTTGGAATTGTTAGGTTAGATTACTGGTTATTACTGCATTGTCGGAACTAGAAGCACAAGCATTTCGCTACACTCGCATTAACATCTGCTAACCATGTGTATGTGACAAATAGAATTTGATTTAATAATAGAATTAAAAAAGAAAAGTCCTTTATTAGCTGATAAAACAAAGCTCAACATTCACTCAATGCACTCTGGGTAAACTCAGCAAAAAATGAAACATCCTCTCACTGTCAACTGCGTTAATTTTCAGCCAACAACATGTGTAAATATTTGTATGAACGTAACAAGATTCAACAACTGAGACATAAACTGAACAAATTCCAAAGACATGTGACTAACAGAAATCGAATAATGTGTCCCTGAACAAAATCTAAAGTAGTAGTCAATATCGGGAGTGGTCACCAGCTGCATTAAATACGGCAGTGCATCTACCCCTCATGGACTGCACCAGATTTGCCAGTTCTTGCTGTGAAAATTGTTACCAGACTCTTCCACCAAAGCACCTGCAAGTTCCTGGACATTTCTGGGGGGAATGGCCCTAGCCCTCACCCTCCGATCCAACAGGTCCCAGACGTGCTCAATGGGATTGAGATCCGGGCTCTTCGCTGGCCAACACTGACATTCCTGTCTTGCAGGAAATCACGAACAGGATGAGCAGTATGGCTGGTGGCATTGTCATGCTGGAGGGTCATGTCAGGATGAGCCTGCAGGAAGGGTACCACATGAAGAATGTTTTCCCTGTAACGCACATCGTTGAGATTGCCTGCAATGACAACAAGCTCAGTCCAATGATGCTGTGACACACCACCCCAGACCATGACAGACCACCTCCAAATTGATCCCGCTCCAGAGTACAGGCCTCGGTGTAACGCTCATTTCTTCAACGATAATCGCGAATCCGACCATCACGCCTGTTGAGACAAAACCGCACCTGGTCAGTGAAGAGCACTTTTTGCCAGTCCTGTCTGGTCCAGCGACGGTGGGTTTGTGCCCATAGGCGACGTTGTTGCCGGTGTTGTCTGGTGAGGACCTGCCTTACAACAGGCCTACAAGCCCTCAGTCCAGTCTCTCTCAGCCTATTGTGGACAGTCTGAGCACTGTTGGAGGGATTGTGCGTTCCTGGTGTAACTCGGGCAGTTGTTGTTGCCATCCTGTACTTGTCCCGCAGGTGTGATGTTCAGATGTACCGATCCTGTGCAGGTGTTATTACACATCGCCACTGCGAGTACGATCAGCTGTCCGTCCTGTCTCCCTGTAGCACTGTCTTCGGCGTCTCACAGTACGGACATTGCAATTTATTGCCCTGGCCACATCTGAGGTCCTCATTCCCCTTGCAGGATTCCTAAGGCACGTTCACACAGATGAGCAAGGACTCTGGGCATCTATCTTTTCGTGTTTTTCAGAGTCAGTAGAAAGGCCTCTTTAGTGTCCTAAGTTCTCAAAACTGTGACCTTAATTGTCTACCGTCTGTAAGCTGTCAGTGTCTTAATGACTGTTCCACAGGTGCATGTTCATGAATTGTTTATGGTTCATTGAACGAGCATGGGAAACAGTGTTTAAACCCTTGAATTATCTTTGAAAGACAGGGTCCTGAAATATACCTACTTACATTTTGGAAGCTAATATGTTGTAAAAAGCACTTCTCTTGTTCTGCTAGCACCGACTTTGCTGATAATGCCTTGTTGAGGGGAAATGTACTTGATCCGATTGTCTGGTCTTCCTAGCTATCTTAAGATGAATGCACTAATTGTAAGTCACTCTGGATAAGAGCATCTGCTAAATGGCTCAAATGTAAAAATAATTAAAATAATTGTAATAAGAAGATGCTGTTAACGTGTAAATATTATTGGTAACAGAAGAAATAGCAGAAGAGTAACTGATCCGGAAGACCCAGCTTCCGATGTGGGCCTTGTCTATAATTCAGGTAGACTTAGCTTCAGATGTGGGCCTCGTCTATAACTCAGGTAGAGCTAGCTTCAGATGTAGGCCTCGTTAATAATTCAGGTAGAGCTAGCTTCAGATGTAGGCCTCGTTAATAATTCAGGTAGAGCTAGCTTCAGATGTAGGCCTTGTTAATAATTCAGGTAGAGCTAGCTTCAGATGCAGGCCTCGTTAATAATTCAGGTAGAGCTAGATTCAGATGTAGGCCTTGTTAATAATTCAGGTAGAGCTAGCTTCAGATGTAGGCCTCGTTAATAATTCAGGTAGAGCTAGCTTCAGATGTAGGCCTCGTTAATAATTCAGGTAGAGCTAGCTTCAGATGTAGGCCTCGTTAATAATTCAGGTAGAGCTAGCTTCGGGCATGCATGGAGGATAATAAGAGAACAGCCAAAGTCTGCGTCATTCATCGTTTCAGCAACCCAGAGGGAGAGGAATAATTGGGGCAGAGTTGTATAGGTGTGAAGGACTTTAATGTCTTAGGGAAATTGTATTTTTAAAAGTATGGGGAAAACATAAGTTAATTGTGGAGAATAATGGCCTGGGTGGACTGACCCACAAATGACACACATAAAATCAGTAGTCCACATCTTATTTGTCACATACACATGTTTAGCAATGTTATTGCGGGTGTATCGAAATGCTTGTGTTTCGCTACACCCGCAATAACATCTGCTAAGCATGTGTACGTGACAAATAACATTTGATTTGATTAGCCTCCCTTGATTTGTAAAAAGGCCTCGCTCAAATTACACACAATTACCTCTAACAACACAAGCAGATCACATGATTTCAAAAAAGTTAGCAACTAATGATCAACATTATCTCTGATGTTGCCCTGAAAAAGAAAAGAGATAAAGAAACCCCAAGGTTGTCTAACAGCCTGTTCAGAACATAGCTTCAGACACTGTGGAGCAGTGTTTGTTTGAGTTGGGTGCAGTGGTTATTGCTGTATGCCAAACAGAGATACGACTGAAAGCGATAGATTGTGTTTAGTGCCGTGATAGATACTCACATGTTTATCCCCACAAGTATTCTGAACACAACACCACCTGGCAGCTATTTATAGATAAAAATAGCAGAGTTTCCACCTCTCTTCAGACTGCTGCCTACAGTAAGGCAAGGTGATCTTACTGAGTAGTCCACAAAGCTGTGGTAACTTTGAAACTCCAAACAGTGTGTCCTTTTCACCCTTAGCTGTTCCACCAACAATGCTTTTTCACAAACATGTCTTTGTTTCTGCATGACAGTGCTTTCGTCCATTTCCAATGCTTTCATATACAATGAACGTTAATAGTCTATCTATGATAGCCCTATGCACGTTTGTTGGACTCTATGTCATTTGCTTGGTTACTATAATAGGAAAAAGGATCACCAGGGGTCATTTAAAAAAAGGACAAATCACTTTCAGTGAAGCCTTAATCTGCTTTGCTATTGCAAAAGGTCAGATATCAGTTATAGGCCTCTATCTTTTCAATGCCTGCTTCACCCATGCATGGAAATCAGGTTGACAGGCATCTGTAATTGAAGCTGCTTATGTGGTGAAAAAGAGAGGGTTCACTGCTCCACCAAGTGGAATGAGTTTTACTGGCGATAAGAGTGTGACCATTGCGTAACTTGCACAAGCGTGGAGTGTGAGTCACGGCCATGTGTGGATTGGACTGACTAAGTTTGGGGGCGGGGGAGCCTAGTGGTTAGAGCGTTGGACTGGGATGACACGTTCAGGCTCTTCTCGGCCCTGCACCGCTCGTCTATGAGCATCCTGTGTATGTGCAGTGAAGGGCTTTGCTCCAAAGCCAAAGGGGTGGATGACTTTGTCTATGCCTATAAGGTGAGGTGTTTCATTACGATGAAGTGGAAAAACAACCTTTAGTCATGTTGACCTTACTACCAGACTCTACCAGTTGCAGGCCTTGTAGAATTTCTCCTTTTTCATCGGCTTGTTCAATGTAATGCCTCTATGTTCATGCACATTTCCTGAGGTAGTTAAGGTCCTGTAACTATGAGGGCATGGATTCTAGAGACCTTACACACTCCACTGTGCCTGTTGTGGGTAATGTACATTGATGTTAAAATGTCATCCATTCGCCTGTGAACAAACGAATAGCAACACTTTCAGCCTCTCTCCAGTGGCGTGCCATGCTTTTCATGGGGCGCTGGTCTGAATGCTGCAGAGCAGGAGCCATAGCAGAGAGGGGAAAATCTGGGTAGGGATGGGACTGCTGAATTATTCAGAGTTTGAGGCATGAGTTCTAGGCAGGTCATAAATGGCTTATCCATATCCTGGCCTGCATCGCTACAGGTTCTCAGAGCTGGTGCCTGCAGGACGTCTTAATAACACTGATAAAACCCAATGAGCTCACAGCGTGACTGTCTCTGTTTCCTGTAATAAGACTTGTTCATTGTAACAGTGGTCTGGGTCGATGTGGGCCTGGAGAGAAACATCTGTGAAGTCAGCAACAGTGGACCTGACACACACACACAATCAGAATTACCCTACTTGTTCTCCCCCAATAAGTGTCATATGAAGGTTCCGTTTCAGCCACAGGACACCATCACTCAAAAGACAGGTCCACCTCCTTCGGAATTCCTGAGAATCTCAGTGCTTCTATGATTGAGTGTCCATCCCCTGTACTGCTAAAACAAAAAGGCATGGCTAGTCAGTAATTTACATCCATGTACTGCTAAAATAAACAGGCTTGGCTAGTCAGTAATTTACATCAATGTACTGCTAAAAACAAACAGGCATGGCTAGTCAGTAATGTACAGAGCTGTACTGCTAAAACAAACAGGCATAGCTAGTCAGTAATGTACATCCTTGTACTGCTAAAAAAAACAGTCATGGCTAGTCAGTAATGTACAGAACTGTACTGCTAAAACAAACAGGCATAGCTAGTCAGTAATTTACATCCATGTACTGCTAAAACAAACAGGCATGGCTAGTCAGTAATGTACAGAACTGTACTGCTAAAACAAACAGTCATAGCTAGTCAATACTTTACATCCATGTACTGCTAAAACAAACATTCATGGCTAGTCAGTAATTTACATCCATGTACTGCTAAAACAAACAGGCATAGCTAGTCAGTAATGTACAGAACTGTGCTGCTAATACATACAGGCATAACTAGTCAGTAATGTACAGAACTGTACTGCTAAAACAAACAGGCGTGGCTAGTCAGTAATGTACATAACTGTACTATTAAAAAACAACAGGCATGGCTAGTCAGTAATGTACAGAACTGTACTGCTAAAACAAACAGGCATAGCTAGTCAGTAATTTACATCCATGTACTGCTAAAACAAACAGGCATGGCTAGTCAGTAATGTACATCCATGTACTGCTAAAACAAACAGGCATGGCTAGTCTGTAATGTACATCCATGTACTGCTAAAACAAACAGGCATAGCTAGTCAGTCATTTACATCAGTGTACTGCTAAAAAAAAACAGTCATGGCTAGTCAGTAATGTACAGAACTGTATTGCTAAAACAAACAGGCATGGCTAGTCTGTAATGTACATCCATGTACTGCTAAAACAAACAGGCATAGCTAGTCAGTCATTTACATCAGTGTACTGCTAAAAAAAAAACAGTCATGGCTAGTCAGTAATGTACAGAACTGTATTGCTAAAACAAACAGGCATGGCTAGTCAGTAATTTACATCCATGTACTGCTAAAACAAACATTCATGGCTAGTCAGTAATTTACATCCATGTACTGCTAAAACAAACAGGCATGGCTAGTCTGTAATGTACATCCATGTACTGCTAAAAAAACAGGCATGGCTAGTCAGTAATGTACATCCATGTACTGCTAAAACAAACAGGCATGTCTAGTCAGTAATGTACAGAACTGTACTGCTAAAACAAACAGGCATAGCTAGTCAGTAATTTACATCCATGTACTGCTAAAAACAAACAGGCATGGCTAGTCAGTAATGTACAGAACTGTACTGCTAAAACAAACAGGCATAGCTAGTCAGTCATTTACATCCATGTACTGCTAAAAAAAACAGACATGGCTAGTCAGTCATTTACAGAACTGTACTGCTAAAACAAACAGTCATAGCTAGTCAGTAATTTACATCCATGTACTGCTAAAACAAACAGACATGGCTAGTCAGTCATTTACATCCATGTACTGCTAAAACAAACAGGCATGGCTAGTCAGTCATTTACAGAACTGTACTGCTAAAACAAACAGTCATAGCTAGTCAGTAATTTACAGAACTGCATGAGATGTGGGTGAGACGACTCAGTGTGGGTCCCGAAGGTAGTTGCGCAGTATCTTCCAAATCACTGACCCAACTCAACTGCCATAGCCCAGATTCTGCCCTCAACTTCCTGAAACTTGGAATAGTTTCTTTCAGAAGTTCAGTTCTTATTTTAGTTTGAACTCTTGGCTCCAGCCAGGTGTAGAGCGAAGTGATATGAAAGACAGAAGTCTCAAAGAGTTTGAAAGACACTTTTCCTGCTTGACTTCCCTCTTTCCTGGGCGCTTTACCTGGCAGGTGTGGGTTTAGCTCCTCACTCTGGTTTTATCTAAATGTCCTGTGTTCTTTCCCTTTATCTAACAGCATGCAGGAAGCCTGAAGACTGTTGTGGTTAGGTGCAGGAAGGCTCAAGAATGGACACAACTTTGCCAAGACATACATGCTGGGATAATGCGTCCCAGTAATGTGTTTGAGAACCACTGAGAGGGAAAGGCCATCAGCGTCTTAACGCTCTGTTAGTCTTCACCAGTCAAGCGTCATGGGCTCAGAGTGAGGTTCACCACCACCAGAAGAAGCGTGTGATTCAGTCAGACACAGGTTGCATCCCAAAGGGCTCTGGTCAAACGCAGTGCACTATGTAGGGAATAGGGTGCAATTTGGGAGTCATCCACCGTCTTATCTGATATTGGCAGCTGCCATTTAATCGATAATCCATTCAAACAGCTAGTCAGAGCTTTTTTTAAAAATAGATTATTCCTTGGGAGCTTTAGCACCAAGGAAATAGACTTCTGAGTTTGCTTCCCACAGACTAAAGCTTGTCACCTTAAAAAACGATGCTTTGTACTTATTATCCGACAGAATCTAGTGGAATGTGTCAAACTATAGATAACCTCCCTCAGCTCTGCTCTTTCGAGCTGCAACTTCTCAGTTGGCCTCTTAAGGAGTTGTCTGTGGGTCTTCTTGATGCAAAAATACTAACTGCTCATTTTGCACCCAGATGCACACGGGCAGTGAAAACACAAAAACTGAATCTCTCTGAAAAGATTATTATTATTATTCAATTTTTTCACTAAAATAATACATGTAAACAGAACATTTTAAATTGGTCTAAGAAACAGCGAGCGATGTGCCTTGACTCTGCATTCTAAATTAAGCACTGTTGGGTTTGCACTAAAAGAGCTCCTTGATGAATAATGGAAATTAGTGATAGTTTAAAGCACTTCTATTATACTGAATACACTATATTGAGTGGTAACAGTGGGCTCCCAGCCGCCTATCATTAGGGCAATTAAAATGAGAATGAAGAAGGAAAACATATTCCTAACTCACTGCTGGTAATATGATAGAAATCATCTATATTGCTAAAGTTATCCTCTTTAGTTCTAGCAGGTTACATTTTGATGGCATTCAAGCCAAAGTGTAAGATATTGAGGCAGTGAAAGTGTCAATAGGGTATCACATGGAATAACATTCAACATTCACAATTGCTTGATTCTCCACCTGGTCAGTAAAACAAGTGACTGACAGTACATAGCTCCAGGAATGATTATATTGTCAGTTGGATAACCTCATTGTTTTACTTTTTCTACACCTTACTTGATATGCTCTTGTCCAAGTACATACTGCATTTTGTCACAATAGGCATCTGCCTGTACCTATATGTTGCCCTCTTACCAGCAGCAGCCTCTTGTCCAAACAGCAGCCTCTGGGTGTCTTCTCTGCCTATGGCATCAGGCCTGGCACTGTGCTCTGTGAGGCATCAGGCCTGGCACTGTGCTCTGTGAGGCATCAGGCCTGGCACTGTGTTCTGTGAGTCATCAGACTTGGCACTGGGCACTGTGAGGCATCAGGCCTGGCACTGTGCTCTTATATTAATGTGCTCTTATATCACCACATTTGGTCATTTGATAGATGTAATTAAGATAATTATGTTTATTCAATACTTTACTATTTGTTGAATACCAGCCTAATAGATCACCTACCCTGTAAAAATTGCATGTTTGAGCTTTGTCCCTGCTCAACAGATTCCTTCAACACATCTGAAACTCCTGAATCATCTGTGTGTCTGTTTGCCAAATAAAATCCATTGTGCTGCAATAAATGCCATTCAAATGTCGGACTCCAGGAAGAGTAGCTGCTGCTTTTGCAACAGCTAATGAGGATCCTAATAAAATACCAATACCAAAATATCAAATCCCAGTCCAAAATAATGATGTATTGAATCAGTTTGCCAGTCATTTAAGACAGACATGAATATTGCATGCTCATCTGTAGCGTTCCTTCTTGTCAGAGGAGGCTGGAGTGTGATGACAAAGTCAAAAAGTACAACTTCACTTCCATGTGCAGGACGATAATAGACCCGTAATGTCTGCCTGGAACAAATCACCTGCAATGCATTATGGATGAGATTCTAAAAGGGAACTATATTGGCTGTCTTTCAGAAATTGTCTTTTCTTGGGCTGGACTCACGAAAGCCTATTGAAGTCATTTTACAAAGAGGAGCTTTTCCTCAGCAACTCTGATAGGGCTCTCTCAGTAATTTTCTCCCTGTTTTTAGTGAATTAAATCTTACGACAGATTTTCAGCTATGTTCTATTAGGATTATATATGATTTAACACATGGGAGAATTTGAAATTGGGCTCAATCCTATTTCCAGATTGTATACCATTAGAGGCCATTGAAATGAGAAATAATGTAGTGTAAAACCTTGTAAAGGCCTTCAAAAACAGTTCAGAAAAACATTTTAGATAGTCATGACTACATTTTTTGTGTGTTTTTTAAGCCATATACAATTTATTATTTAGCCCAGACATGGAATATATTCAAGTCTTTATTGTATCTGCAAGTGCATGCTGAAGACAAGCAGAGGTATACTTTGCGGGATGTGTACCTGAAAACTGTTATTTATTATGGCCTTATTAGATGAACATATATGAAATGCATCATTTGAGTGCTAAAAGGAATATTATAAACCGGGTGGTTCCAGCACTGAATACTGACTGGCTGACAGCCGTGGTATATCAGACCTTATACCACCAGTATGACAAAACGTTTATTTTTACTGCTCTAATTACGTTGGTAACCAGTTTACAATAGCATTAAGGCACATCAGTGGGTATGGTATATGGCCTATACACCACGGCTAAGGGCTGCGTTGTGCATAAGAAAATCCCTTAGCTGAAGTATATTTGCCATATACCACGCCCCCTTGTGTCTTATTGCTTTAATAATATACATCATAGCCTACATGTAGATTACAGTGTCAATCATTTCAACCAAACCAGTAGGATTCCTGACACTTTAAGTTATTCCTTTACTGAGAAGCGCCCAAAACAATTTCTTGCATGAACGAGCCCTCAGTTGTAGCGCAAACAGATTACACAGACTTGGACTGGGTAAAAGGAAACAAAAGGGGATTAATCTAAGCATAATACAATAACAGTCCTCCGTGGAGATAATTGCAAGATTGATTTAGACATGCATGGGGGTTAATGGCAGCCATTGATTAGATTAGTGGGCCTATCTAAAATGGCTCTCCACAGGCATTAAGCCCCAACCCGAAAAGTTACTAATGCCATTTGAGATTTCTAAACTGAGATATTAACACACTCCATGGGAGCATGATAGTCTGAATATTTATGGCTATGTTTACACAGGCAGCACAATTCTGATATTTTTTTTTGACCAATCAGATCAGCTTTTGTGCCAATAATTTCTCAAGATGATGACTGAACACAGCGGTGCAGATCGCCTCAAGATAAAAACATAATATTCAATGTCAGTAAATTGGACTAAATATTAGCACATCATATACTTGTAGGTAATAACCTTCAATCTGGATAACAACAGAAAACAAATCATAAGGCAAGAGAAAAGTATCAACAAATATTAAGAAAACAAGCAACACTCAGACGTGACAGAGTAAACGAGGAGAATCAATCTTCCCCCAAAAAACGTGGCTCCTTGACGGATACAGACGATTTATGCTTTTCACCACCGGGACTGGTAAGGGTGGAAAGCGATCTGTTAAAGTTGATAAATGACAAACTGGGAATACTTCAGTAAGGACAGGGTTGGGGAGCAATGGATTACATGTAATTCGTTACATGTAAGGAATGGCATAGCAGTCAGACGTCTTTGTCTTTTGTCCTGTCGTGTTCCTTGTATATATATATTTTACATCTTTTTCTTCGCATATATTTTTTAAATATTTTCCTAAACCTCAACTTCTAAATACTCTCCTGCAACCCGCCTCACCCAATGTGGCGTGGATCTGCTTTTTTCGAAAGTATTTATATTTACTTCGGATCTGGAATCCCTCAACTGAAGCTAGCCAGCTAACTACCTACCAGCTATCAGTTAGCAAACCATTGCTAGCAGTCATCAGCTAACCTTTAGGTTGGAAAGCTCTCGCTAGTTTGAACAACGTGACTCAAACCAGAGCATAACGGACCCATTTCTCTCCAAATCCCGCGATTCCTACCGCAAACTCTGAACATTTTCATCTGGATCTTCGCAACTAGCTAACCGCAATCCCGGGTGACCACTCCTGGCTAGCGTTTCCATCCCGGAGCAAGCACCAATTAGCCTGAAGCTAGCCCGGCCAGGGCTTCTGTGCTACCACTGAAGCCCACTCCTGGGCTACAATATCCGGACCCCTTCTACTGCCGGTACGGGGCATGGAACCCCGCCGATCCTCTACGACTGGAATACCGACGTAATATGCCCGAGGATTCCAACAGGCCCCTCAGGTGTGACGCCGGCTGAAGACCCATTCTGCTAACCTGTTATGCCTGCTAGCTACCTAGAGCTACTTGGAACCCTACTAACTCCATGACTGGTCTATCGACGTCACCGCACGAAGAGGCACAAACAGACTTGCCTCTAGCCCTGCTCAATATGCCTTAACCAACCATGTTGTTCCACCTCCTACATATGCCATGACATCACCTGGTTTAAACGTCTCTAGAGACTATATCTCTCTCATCATTACTCAATGCCTAGGTTTACCCCCAATGTACTCACATCCTACCTTACCTTTGTCTGTACACTGTGCCTTGAATCTATGGTATCATGCCCAGAACCTGCTCCTTTTACTCTCTGTTCCGAACGTACTAGACGGCCAGTTCGTATAGCATTTAGCTGTACCCTTATCCTACTTCTCCTCTGTTCCTCTGGTGATGTAGAGGTTAATACACGTCCTGCGGTGCCTAGCTCCACTCGCCAGGTACTCTCATTTGTTGACTTCTGCAACCGTAAAAGCCTTGGTTTCATGCATGTTAATAAGGATATGGCAGACATATTGGAGAGATTGGGTACCCCTAGTAAACTGGAAAAAAAATCTGTCAAAAATTGCTAATATATGCAAATAAAAATTATTATTGGATAGAAAACACTCTAAAGATTCTAAAACCGTTGGAATTATGTCTGTAAGTATAGCAGAACTCACAGGGCAGGCATTCTTCCAAACTAGTTTTTGTGGCCATGAAAGTTGGAGCAACTTTGACGTCATGGCCCCCACCCTTCCCAACGAGCTATGATTCTGGGGACACTTTCTTTCTCTTCCGCTAGATGTCCTCTTTCATTAGAGCTTCAAATCGTTGAAATCCCGCGAGAATTGTGTGCTGTGCCTTGAATCTATGGTATCATGCCCAGAACCTGCTCCTTTTACTCTCTGTTCCGAACGTACTAGACGGCCAGTTCGTATAGCATTTAGCTGTACCCTTATCCTACTTCTCCTCTGTTCCTCTGGTGATGTAGAGGTTAATACACGTCCTGCGGTGCCTAGCTCCACTCGCCAGGTACTCTCATTTGTTGACTTCTGCAACCGTAAAAGCCTTGGTTTCATGCATGTTAATAAGGATATGGCAGACATATTGGAGAGATTGGGTACCCCTAGTAAACTGGAAAAAAAATCTGTCAAAAATTGCTAATATATGCAAATAAAAATTATTATTGGATAGAAAACACTCTAAAGATTCTAAAACCGTTGGAATTATGTCTGTAAGTATAGCAGAACTCACAGGGCAGGCATTCTTCCAAACTAGTTTTTGTGGCCATGAAAGTTGGAGCAACTTTGACGTCATGGCCCCCACCCTTCCCAACGAGCTATGATTCTGGGGACACTTTCTTTCTCTTCCGCTAGATGTCCTCTTTCATTAGAGCTTCAAATCGTTGAAATCCCGCGAGAATTGACCCTATGGGAGTGAAATTAGTGCGTGCCACGAGAGAATAGGCTGTGCGTATGGGCGCGAATTGGTCCCAGCCATTCCTTTGTGTCCAGCACTCAAGAGAAGGGCAGACGATGGCCGATTGAATTGAAGTTTGTTTTGCACGTCTAAAACATCATAAAGCTTGCTTCTGCACTTAGTTTGACCTGTTTAGTCGACATATAATGTGTAATTTTGAAGTTTTGATGCGCAACTTATCCGGACCAGAGGACGTTTTGGGTGCATTTCAGCTGATGTTATTAGCAGTAGCTAATACAAAGACGCAAGACTTGAAACCAAACGATGTATTGGGTAAGTATGAAGCCTTCCAGAACATTCTGAACGAAGACCATCGAAGGTAAGGGAATATTTATGCTTAAATCTGTGTTTCTGTTGACTCCAACATTACGTGGAAATGTAGCTTGGAACTGAGCGCTGTCTCAGCATATGGAATAGTGTGCGATTTCTGTAACGTTAAAAATAAATCTAACACAGCGGTTGCATAAAGAAGCAGTGTATCTTTCTAACTATATGTAGAACATGTATATTTAGTCAAAGTTTATGATGTCTATTTACGTTATCTTGCCGCGCTACATAGATTTCCTGCGGGCATTTTTGAGTAATTTCTGAAGGTGAACTCACTGTAAATGGACATTTATGGATATAAATGGCATATTATTGAAAAAAAAAAATATGTACTGTGTAATATGTCATATGACTGTCATCTGATGAAGATTTTCAAAAGGTTAGTGAGCGATTTATTTTTTAATCCTGCGTTTGTTGATTGCATGTTTTGGCTATTGAAATGAGCTGTGTCTGGTGGTGGTTTTACATATATATGTGCTATGTTTTCGCCGTAAAACATTTTAGAAATCTGACTTGCTGGCTAGATGAACAAGGTGTTTATCTTTCATTTGAGCTATTGGACTTGTTAATGTGTGGAGGTTAAATATTTTTAAGAATATTTTTGCGTTCCATGCGCCACCGTTTCAGCTGAACGTGGGAGGGTTGATCCCCAATTGGGAACCAGTATCGTAGACAGGTTAACATAAGAAGCCTACTCCCTAAGTTTGTTTTACTCACTGCTTTAGCACATTCTGCCAACCCGGATGTCTTAGTTACTTGCCAAAAAATCTCCTTCGCTAACTAAACCATTTTCCGCCAAGATAGAAATGCCAAAGGGGGCGTTGTTGCAATCTACTGCAAAGATAGCCTGCAGAGTTCTGTATTACTATCCAAGTCTGTACCCAAACAATTCGAGCTTCTACTTCAAAAATTCACCTTTCCAGAAACAAGTCTCTCAATTTTGCCGCTTGCTATAGACCTCCCTCTGCCCTCTCTGTGCCCTCAATACCATATGTGAATTGATTGACCCCCATCTATCTTCTGAGCTCGTGCTACTAGGTGACCTAAACTGGGACACCCCGACCATCAATGAACCTACCAGGTACAACTCCAAATCCGTAAACACGGGCACCCTCATAGATGTCATCCTAACTAACTCACCCTCCAAATACACCTCTGCTGTTTTCAATCAAGATCTCAGCGATCACTGCCTCATTGCCTGCATCCGTAATGAGTCTGCGACCAAACGACCACCCCTCATCACTGTCAAACGCTCCCTAAAACACTTCTGCGAGCAGGCCTTTCTAATTGACCTGGCCGGGGTATCCTGGAATGACATTGACCTCATCCCGTCAGTAGATGATGCCTTGCTACTCTTTAAAAGTGCCTTCCTCACCATCTTAATCAAGCATGCCCTTTTCAAAAAATGTAGAACTAGGAATAGATATAGTCCTTGTTTCACTCCAGACCTGTACAAAAACATCCTGTGGCATTCTGCATTAGCATCGAATAGCCCCCGTGATATGCAACTTTTCAGGGAAGTTAGGAACAAATATACACAGGCAGTTAGGAAAGCTAAGGCTAGCTTTTTCAAACAGAAATTTGCATCCTGTAGTACTAATTCAAAAAAGTTCTGGGAAACTGTAAAGTCCATGGAGAATAAGAACACTTCTTCCCAGCTGCCCACTGCTCTGATGCTAGGAAACACTGTCACCACCGAATAAATCCACTATAATTGAGAATTTCAATAAGCATTTCTCTCCGGCTGGCCATGCTTTCCACCTGGCTACCCCCAGCCCGGTCAACTGCCCGGCACCCTCCACAGCAACCCAGCAAAGCCCCCACCATTTCTCCTTTACCCAAATCCAGATAGCTGATGTTCTGAAAGAGCTGCAAAATCTGGACCCCTACAAATCAGCAGTGCTAGACAATCTGGACCCTCTCTTTCTAAAATGATCTGCCAAAATTGTTGCAACCCCTATTATTAGCCTGTTCAACCTCTCTTTCGAATCGTCTGAGATTCCCAAAGATTGGAAAGCTGCCGCGGTCATCTCCCTCTTCAAAGGGGGTGACACTCTAGACCCAAACTGCTACAGACCTATGTCTATCCAACCTGTCTTTCTAACGTCTTCGAAAGCCAAGTTAACAAACAGATTACCGACCATTTTGAATCCCACCGTACCTTCTCCGCTATGCAATCTGGTTTCAGAGCTGGTCATTGGGGCACCTCAGCCACACTCAAGGTCCTAAACAACATCATAACCGCCATCGATAAGAGACATTACTGTGCAGCCGTATTCATCGACCTGGCCAAGGCTTTAGACTCTGTCAATAATCACATTCTTAATGGCAAACTCGACAGCCTTGGTTTCTCAAATGATTGCCTTGCCTGGTTTACCAACTACTTCTCTGATAGAGTTCAGTGTATCAAATCGGAGGGCCTGTTGTTCGGACTTCTGGCAGTCTCTATGGGGGTGCCACAGGGTTCAACCCTCGGGCCGACTCTCTTCTCTGTATACATCAATGATGTTGCTCTTGCTGCTGGTGATTCTCTGGTACACCTCTACGCAGACGACACCATTCTGTATCCCTCTGGCCCCTCATTGGACACTGTGTTAACTAACCTCCAGACGAGCTTCAATGCCATACAACTCCCCTTCCGTGGCCTCCAACTGCTCTTAAACGCAAATAAAACTAAATGCATGCTATTCAACCGATCACTGCCCGCACCTGCTCACCCGTCCAGCATCACAACTCTGGACGGCTCTTACTTAGAATACGTGGACAACTACAAATACCTAGGTGCCTGGTTAGACTGTAAACTCTCCTTCCAGACTCACATTAAGCATCTCCAATCCAAAATTAAATCTAGAATTGGCTTCCTTTATCAAAACAAAGCATCCTTCACTCATGCTGCCAAACATACCCTCGTAAAACTGACCATGCTACCGAATCTCGACATTGGTGATGTTATCTATAAAATAGCCTCCAACACTCTACTCAACAAACTGGATGCAGTCTATCACAGTGCAATCCGTTTTGTCACCAAAGCCCCAGACACTACCCACCATTGCGATCTGTACGCTCTCGTTGGTTGGCCCTCACTTCGTACTTGTCGCCAAACCCACTGGCAACAGTTATCTACAAGTCTTTGCTAGGTAAAACCCCGCCTTATCTCAGCTGACTGGTCACCATAGCAGCACCCACTCGTAGCACACGCGCCAGCAGGTATATCTCACTGGTCACCCCCAAAGCCAATTCCTCCTCACTAACTTTAAGCACCAGCTGTCAGAGCAGCTCACAGATCACTGCACCAGTACATAGCCCATCTGTAAACAGCCCGTCTATCTACCTACCTCATCCCCATACAGTATTTATATATTTATCTTGCTCCTTTGCACCCCAGCATCTCTACTTGCACATTCATCTTCTGCACATCTACCATTCCAGTTTTTAATTGTAATTACTTCGCCACCATGGCCTATTTTTTGCCTTAACTCCCTTATCTTACCTCATTTGCACTCACTGTATATAGACTTTTTGTTTTCTTTTGCTCTACTGTATTTTTGACTATGTTTTGTTTATTCCATGTATAACTCTGTGTTGTTGTATGTGTCAAATTGCTATGCTTTATCTTGGGCAGGTAGCAGTTGCAAATGAGAAATTGTTCTCAACTAGCCTACCTGGTTAAATAAAGGTGAAATAAAACAAAAATAAATAAATAGCTGTAATTGTCACGTTCTGACCTTTATTCTTTTGTTTTGTCTTTATTTAGTATGGTCAGGGCGTGAGTTGGGGTGGGCAGTCTATGTTAGTTTATCTATATTTTCTATTTCTGAGTTTGGCCTGATATGGTTCTCAATCAGAGGCAGCTGTCTATCGTTGTCCCTGATTGAGAACCATATTTAGGTAGCCTGTTTTCCATAGTGTTTTGTGGGTGGTTATTTTCAGTCTTTGTGTGTCTGCACCAGACAGAACTGTTTCGGTTTTCACTTTGTTGTTTTGTGTTTTTGAAGTGTTCAGTTGTTTATTAAAAAGATGAACATTAACCACGCTGCGCTTTGGTCCTCTCTTCCACCCAAGACAGCCATTACAGTAATCCATTACATTACCAGCAAAAATATTGTAATCAGATTACAGATACTTGAAAAATTAGATGATTACTTTGAGGATTACTTTTAAATTCATAAAGGATGTTTGTGAAAAAAAATATTTGACACTTCTCTGTTTTCTCAATGACATTCAAATCAGCATTGAAAAAAGGAGCTAGTTTAAGTTCGTTCCACCTGAGTGAGTCTGACCACAAGTCAAAGACCACCATGATGACACAAAACATGTTTGATGGATCACAGGAAAATATCACAAATAGGCTTTTGTAGGCCACAGTCCAAGCTATGTCTTCCAATGGTGCAATTGCTGTCAGCATTCAAAGATGATCCAACTTGAATAAATGCTTGGAGGTAAGGATGACAGCAGTGGTGTAGTCTTCGTCAAAATGGATTTAACTTATTATTGATATTTACATAGCGCATTGATGTGAATCACGCTACTGCTCTCTCATTTAGCTATTTGCGCCATACGGATTGTGTTTTTTTATTATTCTTTTTTTTACTTCCGGCGCTGACAGAGATGGCCGCCTCGCTTCGCGTTCCTAGGAAACTATGCACTATTTTGTTTTTTTACGTGTTATTTCTTACATTAGTACCCCAGGTCATCTTAGGTTTCATTACATACATTCGAGAAGAACTACTGAATATAAGAGCAGCGTCAACTCACCATCAGTACGACCAAGAATATGACTTTCGCGAAGCGGATCCTGTGTTCTGCCTTTCACCCAGGACAACGGAATGGATCCCAGCCGGCAACCCAAAAAAACAACTTCGTAAAAGAGGGAAACGTAGCGGTCTTCTGGTCAGACTCCGGAGACAGGCACATCGTGCACCACTCCCCAGTATACTTCTCGCCAATGTCCAGTCTCTTGACAACAAGGTTGATGAAATCCGAGCAAGGGTAGCATTCCAGAGGGACATCAGAGACTGTAACGTTCTTTGCTTCACGGAAACATGGCTCACTGGAGAGACGCTATCGGAGTCGGTGCAGCCAGCTGGTTTCTCCACGCATCGCGCCGACAGAAACAAACATCTTTCTGGTAAGAAGAGGGGCGGGGGCGTATGCCTTTTGGCTAACGAGACGTGGTGTGGTCTCAAAAGCATACAGGAACTCAAGTCCTTCTGTTCACCTGATTTAGAATTCCTCACAATCAAATGTCGACCGCATTATCTACCAAGGGAATTCTCTTTGATTATAATCACAGCCGTATATATTCCCCCCCAAGCAGACACATCGATGGCTCTGAACAAACTTTATTTGACTCTTTGCAAACTGGAATCCATACATCCTGAGGCTGCATTCATTGTAGCTGGGGATTTTAACAAGGCTAATCTGAAAACAAGACTCCCTAAATTGTATCAGCATCTCGATTGCGCAATCAGGGCTGGCAAAACCTTGGATCACTGCTATTCTAACTTCCGCGACGCATATAAGGCCCTGCCCCGCCCTCCTTTCGGAAAATCTGATCTACAGACAGAAACTAAAACAAGAAGCTCCCACGCTGAGGTCTGTTCAACGCTGGTCCGACCAATCTGATTCCACACTCCAAGACTGTTTCCGTCACGTGGACTGGGATATGTTTCGTATTGCGTCAGACAACAACATTGATGAATACGCTGATTCGGTGTGCGAGTTCATTAGAACGTGCGTTGAAGATGTCGTTCCCATAGCAACGATTAAAACATTCCCAAACCAGAAACCGTGGATTGATGGCAGCATTCGCGTGAAACTGAAAGCACGAACCACTGCTTTTAATCAGGGCAAGGTGACCGGAAACATGACCGAATACAAACAGTGTAGCTATTCCCTCCGCAAGGCAATCAAACAAGCTAAGCGTCAGTATAGAGACAAAGTAGAATCTCAATTCAAAGGCTCAGACACAAGAGGTATGTGAAAGGGTCTACAGTCAATCACAGATTACAAATAGAAAACCAGCCCCGTCACGGACCAGGATGTCTTGCTCCCAGGCAGACTAAATAACTGTTTTGCCTGCTTTGAGGACAATACAGTGCCACTGACATGGCCTGCAACCAAAACATGCGGCCTCTCCTTCACTGCAGCCGAGGTGAGGCTGCAGGCCCAGACGGCATCCCCAGCCGCGCCCTCAGAGCATGCGCAGACCAGCTGGCTGGTGTGTTTACGGACATATTCAATCAATCCCTATCCCAGTCTCCTGTTCCCACATGCTTCTGTTCCCAAGAAAGCTAAGGTAACTGAGCTAAACGACTACCGCCCCGTAGCACTCACTTCCGTCATCATGAAGTGCTTTGAGAGACTAGTCAAGGACCATATCACCTCCACCCTACCTGACACCCTACCTGACATCCTCAACACTGGGGCCCCACAAGGGTGCATTCTGAGCCCTCTCCTGTACTCCCTGTTCACCCACGACTGCGTGGCCACGCACGCCTCCAACTCAATCATCAAGTTTGCGGACGACACTACAGTGGTAGGCTTGATTACCAACAACGACGAGACGGCCTACAGGGAGGAGGTGAGGGCCCTCGGAGTGTGGTGTCAGGAAAATAACCTCACACTCAACGTCAACAAAACTAAGGAGATAATTGTGGACTTCAGGAAACAGCAGAGGGAACACCCCCCTATCCACATCGACGGAACAGTAGTGGAGAGGGTAGCAAGTTTTAAGTTCCTCGGCATACACATCACAGACAAACTGAATTGGTCCACCCACACAGACAGCATCGTGAAGAAGGCGCAGCAGCGCCTCTTCAACCTCAGGAGGCTGAAGAAATTTGGCTTGACACCAAAAGCACTCACAAACTTCTACAGATGCACAATCGAGAGCATCTGGCGGGCTGTATCACCGCCTGGTACGGCAACTGCTCCGCCCACAACCGTAAGGCTCTCCAGAGGGTAGTGAGGTCTGCACAACGCATCACCGGGGGCAAACTACCTGCCCTCCAGGACACCTACACCACCCGATGTTACAGGAAGGCCATAAAGATCATCAAGGACAACAACCACCCGAGCCACTGCCTGTTCACCCCGGTATCATCCAGAAGGCAAGGTCAGTACAGGTGCATCAAAGCTGGGACCGAGAGACTGAAAAACAGCTTCTATCTCAAGGCCATCAGACTGTTAAACAGCCACCACTAACATTGAGTGGCTGCTGCCAACACACTGACTCAACTCCAGCCACTTTAACAATGGGAATTGAAGTGAAATTATGTAAAATATATCATTAGCCACTTTAAACAATGCTACCTAATATAATGTTTACATACCCTACATTATTAATCTCATATGTATACGTATATACTGTACTCTATATCATCTACTGCATCTTTATGTAATACATGTATCACTAGCCACTTTAACTATCCCACTTTGTTTACATACTCATCTCATATGTATATACTGTACTCGATACCATCTACTGTATCTTGCCTATGCCGCTCTGTACCATCACTCTTTATCTTTATGTACATATTCTTTATCCCCTTACACTTGTGTGTATAAGACAGTAGTTTTGGAATTATTAGTTAGATTACTTGTTGGTTATTACTGCATTGTCAGAACTAGAAGCACAAGCATTTTGCTACACTCGCATTAACATCTGCTAACCATGTGTATGTGGCAAATAAAATTTGATTTTATTTGATTTACATACAAGTGCCTAAATAGTGAAAGCAATGCACAAACTCAGTTCCGAAACTTAACTACACCTGCTAATAGTGAAAACAATAAACATCAAAGATAATCAAGCCAAAATACACACTAGCTTAATCCCGCACAAATTAAGGCAGGCAACAGGTGCCCTATATACACACAGAAATAAACGCAATTGAAACCAGGTGTGAAAAGGAACACAGACAAAACAACCAGAAAAGGAAAAAGGGATCGGTGGTGGCTAGTAAACCTCTGAGCGACGCCCGAACAGGGAGAGGAGTTACCTTCGGTAGAAGTCGTGACATAATCGGAAACAATTGAACATATGCGGTGGTACTTAATGAATATGATGACAGTTCGGTTGTCATCTGAGACATTCTCATCAATGATAAGATGACATAAACTCTACAGTGGAAAGTCTACACGAGTTATCGGATTCACATGGAATTGTTGTTCAAAACAAATTATTCGTGACGAGATGAAATGTGATTTTAGCTTCTAAAATATGAGATTTGGGTCTTCATAAGATATGGCTCTGTTAAATCAGTGGCCCGCCCCTGTGAAGGGACATGGGCTATAAAACTTTTCAAACACGCCCTCCTCTCCCTTCCTATATAAGCCCTTGACGATAATATGACTTCCTGTTCCGATGATGTGAGGACGACGCTAAAAACTACAGAACGAAGCCAACATCCGTGTGAGCATGGTTGTGAATGGTATGAACTTTGAACTCTTATTCACTACAGAAGTGATACCTCCTAGCCGTTGAGTTAGCAACAGCAGATGCAACGAGGGTTAGGAAGGAACAGACAGAGTATCCCGTCTATCACCCAACAATGTTACTACAACGTATTGAACTGACAACCAGAGACATTCTTCAAAGGACTCGGTTTGGCAACACGGCCTTCCATCTACCACCAACCTACCGAAGCGCAGTTCAGAGTAAATATTTATTGCATTTTCCTTTTCCAAATGGGCGGTAATGTAGAATGCATCAGATACTGTATATACGATAGCACAGCTTCTCCCTGTGTCCCTCAGTCTTCCCGCTCTTTCACTCAAACCCAGCCCCTTTCCTTTGTGTAACAAGCTGTCATATCTGTTCCGCCCGCAAGGGACGTTTTCCTTTATGACGTCATTTGTAATCAAGTTATGATTTAATTATTTGTATGTGTGATTCTGTGTGATTAGTTAGGTATTTAGTAAATAAATAATTAAACCCAATTTTGTATTGCTGATTCAAATTGTTAGCCAGAGTTCTTGCAGATAACCAAGAATTTACAACTTTCAGATGAGAATGAGGATTGATATTGACTGCTATTGATGTAAAATATTACTAGGTCTTTAAAGGTTTATGCGGAAGATATATAATATTTTGTGGTGCCCGACTCTCTAGTTAATTACATTTACATGATTAGCTCATCAGGTGATATTAATTACGAATAAATTATTTTATAGAATAGCATGTCATATCACTTAATCCGGCATAGCCAAAGACACGACAATGGTTAAAACAACACTTGCTATATCATGGATGGTTAGTCCTTGCATCCATAGCTCTGTCTATTAATCTGAGAGTAGTTACATTTCTTCAGGCCCATCCCTCAGCTTTTTACCAAAACAGAGGCTGGGCAACCGTTTTGTTATTGTTTCATCAATGGATTTGCCCTTTAAACAGCTGCATAATATCAAGATATCAGTGTCACAAGCTAAAAGTTAAATAATAGGCCTATAGCAAATGTAGCATATGGCATTAATTTTTCACACGTAAATAGCACATTTCAGTAGTGCTCAAAGCATGGCATTCCATGAGCGCAGCATTTATTTTTCAGCTTGAATCAATGTGCCCAATCAGTCCTCCATGACAACAAAATCATAAACAACAGAGTAGGGCTGGCTAATAAGTCCTTAGTTTTGGGGTCATGCTTAGGTAAAACAATTTGGATAATCTATACTTCCATATTTCCAAGTCCTATTCTTGAAGATCAAGGGGTATAACATTTATTGGAATGACTGGAATTCTGATAGACTTTGGTTTTTAATGTAAATATATAATTGAATCATATATGTAGAAAGTGATGGGTTAGAAGAAGCCTACCTAACCTACCCATAAAGTAAAATTTTACATCCAGCTTTGTTAACTGCAATAAATATTGTTCAATTGGTAACATACATTTTTGTCTTCTTCCAATGTCTCTTAAGGGGAAAGTAATCGAAAAATAACGGAATGTAATCAGATTACGATACTGAGTTTGTGTAATCCAAAAGTACATTTAATGCATCACGTTTAGAGAGAGAGAGAGAGAGAGACACAGCTGCATAATTTTTCGGCAGGGACATACAGTTGAAATTGGAAGTTTACATACACTTAGGTTGGAGTCATTAAAACTCGTTTTTCAACCACGCCATACATTTCTTGTAAACAAACTATAGTTTTGACAAGTCGGTTAGGACATCTACTTTGTGCATGATACAAGTAATTTTTCCAACATTGGTTTACAGACAGATTATTTCACTTATAATTCACTTTCACAAATCCAGTGGGTCAGAAGTTTACATACACTAAGTTGACTGCCTTTAAACAGCTTGGAAAATTACAGAAAATGATGTAATGGCATTAGAAGCTTCTGATAGGCTATTTGACATAATTTGAGTCAATTGGAGGTGTACCTGTGGATGTATTTCAAGGCCTACCTTCAAACCTTCAAACTCAGTGCCTCTTTGCTTGACATCATGGGAAAATCAAAAGAAATCAGCCAAGACCTCAGAAAACAATTGTAGACCACCACAAGTCTGGTTCATCCTTGGGAGCAATTTCCAAACGCCTGAAGGTACATCGTTCATCTGTACAAACAATAGTACGCAAGTATAAACACCAATGGACCACACAGCCGTCATAGCGCTCAAGAAGGAGACGCGTTTTGTCTCCTAGAGATAAATGTACTTTGGTGCCAAAAGTGCAAAATAATCACAGAACAACAGCAAAGGACCTTGTGAAGATGCTGGAGGAAAGAGGTGCAAAAGTATCTATATCCTTTGTAAAATGAGTCCTATATCGACATAACCTGAAGGGCAGCTCAGCAAGGAAGAAGCCACTGCTCCAAAACCTCCTTAAAATAGCCACACTATGGTTTGCAACTGCACGTGGGGACAAAGATCGTACTTCTTGGAGGAATGTCCTCTGGTCTGATGAAACAAAAATAGAATTGTTTGGCCAGAATGACCATCGTTATGTTTGGAGGAAAAAGGGGGAGCTTGCAAGCAGAAGAACACCATCCCAACCGTGAAGCACGGGAGTGGCAGCATCATGTTGTGGGGGTGCTTTGCTGCAGGGGGTGCTTTGCTATAGCTTCTCCCAAATGGGTGACACCTACTCCCATTGCCTGCTGCACTGCTGCTTGGATTCGACACTGCTGCTTGGATTCACTGTGTGCCCTGGCCTGTCTCACCCTATCTGATACCCCAACCACACTCCCCCCTCTCTCCCGAGCTTTTGCTCGCCTCCACCACATACACACTGTTGGGGCGAGTGACTCTGAACTTACAATGGCTAGCTCCAAGTCGTTATACTCACTTTTCAGTATTTGGTATTCAAGAATGGTCCACCACCCAAAGAACATCCAACCAACTTGACACAACTGTGGAAAGTATTGTAGTCATCATGGGCCAGAAACCCTTTGAAAGGTTTTTACACCTTGCAGAGTCCCTGCCCCGATGAAATGAGGCTGTTCTTAGGGCAACTCAATATCAGGAAGTTGTTACTAATGTTTTATACATTCAGTGTATATTTATATTCTGGACTCTGACATTGCTCATTCTGATATTTCTTAATTTCTTTCTTTAAACTTTTTGGATTGGTGAATATTGTTTTGTATTATTACTGCACTGTTGGAACTAGAAACACAAGCCTTTCACTGCACCTGCGAAAACATCTGCAAATCTGTGTACACAACCAATAAACTTTGATTTGATTTGAAAAGTGGCTAAAATACGGGATTGTTCCAGGATGCAGCCACGAAAAAAAAGAAAAATGTTTTAAACCATGACTCAGCGGTTGGGGGTGTTTGTTAAATTTGGATAAGCTTTTATTTTAATATGTACCACTGTAGCAGTAGAAATGTCCTTTTAAACAAATAGGAGAATGGATAAATTAGAATTATTTAGGACCACCTCCCCAGTTATACTTGTTGCATTTAGGGGGATTCATGTCTCATTGAGGGGGCCTGAGAACTCCCTGGGCCCCCCGTAATTCACACTCTGCTCCATGCCTACAATTCTTGCTTTTAGCAACACTCCACTACTCCTGCAAACATGATTATTTGATGATACGGTCTCAGTTTCCCCATTATCCTTTAGTGAATACGATCTGACACTGAATAATTCAGCTGTGGTAGCTAAAGACAGACAGCAGGTAGAGGTAGGCTGATCTCAAGCAGTCCATTGAACACCCCGTATCGTATCAGCTCCTTGTTCAAGTAGGTACAGTATATAGGGTCGTTAGGGTCTCAGGTGGATTCTCAAAGTCACATCTCCCAGCAGGAGAACCATGGAGGAGCTCCAGAGGAAACTGGACAAGAGGTATGACAGCGATCAGCTGTATGACAGCAAACCCAGAAAGGTGAGGTTCAAGCTGGCCTCGTCGGTCAGCGGCAGGGTGCTGAAGCATGTGTACGAGGATGGCCAGGAGCTGGACAGCCCAGAGGAGAAATACCCCCACAGCTTCCACAGCCACAAGATGCCCAGACACCTGGAGATGGAGCAGCTCTGTGGCTTCCAGGACATGCAGGACCAGGGTCTGTACCCCCCTACCGGACTGATGGCCCAGAGGATCAACGTCTACAGGGGGGGTGCTAACTACAGACCCTCTGCCCACAATGATACACCAGAGGGAGTCCCCAATGTGAGTAGTTGTAGCTTGGTTGAAAAAACATGCTATGAAACTGTTGATTGGTAGCACAATACACAACCTTCACCACACCCCTATTTGCTTTCATTGCCTTTTGTAATGCATGGTTAATCATCTCAGATCAGTAATGTATTCTATCCTGGTGGGTGTCTGCTTGCCGATTAGAATTTAAGGGGCCGATTCAGACTTAGGAAATGCACTCCCTTTGTCACGTTCTATTTATTTATGTCTTTGTTTTAGTATGGTCAGGGCGTGAGTTGGGTGGGTTGTCTATGTTTGTTGTTCTATGTTGTGTTTTGAGTTTGGCATGTTATGGTTCTCAATCAGAGGCAGGTGTCGTTAGTTGTCTCTGATTGAGAATCATACTTAGGTAGCCTTTTTCCACCTGTGTTGCGTGGGTGTTTGTTTTCTGTCTCTGTGTCTTCACCAGACAGAACTGTTTTGTTTTCATTCGTTCGTTCTCCTTGTAATTTTGTTTTTGGTGTTCAATGTTAATAAATGATCAACATGGACACGTACCACGCTGCATATTGGTCCGATCCTTCATACTCCTCGTCGGAGGAAGACGAATATCCTTCACACCCTTCTCCTACTCACTTCTCAGTATTTGAGATTCAGACTTACAGGCTGACTACGTCGCGTGCGCAAGCGTTGCAAAATACATGTAGAAATCTATATTATTCAATTATTGCACACACACTGCTCACGCACACCAACGAGCGTCTGCGTTGGTAAGGGCTAAAATGGAGGTCAGTTCTATTTCTTGACGCAGATCTCGCTGCAAGTCCTGCCTCTCCCATCTCCTCATTGGTTTATAGAAGCAGGTACCCATGTGCCATCTCCTCATTGGTTATACCCACGTGGGTGACTGAAGACAAATGAGGTCAGTGGCGGTGATGCACCTAATTTATGAAAGTTGCCAATTGAAATATAAAGTCAAGAGAAGAAAAAGCCTGGAAGGAAGAGAAATGACTAGAAACGATTTTGTTGACCGTTTTATGTGTAGAGTAGAGGACCTTGTGCATTTCAGGTAAATAGGACAAATTAGCTAGCAAGTGCAAATTAATATTATTGGGTCAGAGTTTGTTTTGATATTTTAACCTGCGTGTCGTGATCACGTTTGTTGTGGGGAGACAAAATACATTTATGCACGATGGCGCACGCACGCAGCTGGTTTGGGTTCCGTGTTAGCTTATTCAGTTACGTAACGCACTCTGCAGGTGTGGCTGTCTTGCGAGCTCTGAATAAAATGTATTCAATCTCTGAAAACCCTCCCACTTGCTGGCCATTCAATACGCTTTCAGTACACTTATTTATCTTAAACCATCCATTTAAATACGGAGTACCTTTTAGTTATACATTTGGCGACAGACTAGAATATATCGAGAAAACGGTTTCAGAATATTAGGGATCAGAAAAAGAAAAGACATCTAAATATATGCATATTCTTCTCCATTTCAGCAACAATTGGTAGATAAACTATTAGATGATTTAGGTTTAGGAACGTATTTATTAATCATAAAAACAGGTTTGGAGAGTCTTTACACACAAAAGAACGAAAACGGTGATTTGATTCATTCAGAAAATTGCCACATTCAGTTCTTTAACCCATGGTAATGTTAAATGAGTGTACATAGAATTATAATAGGGAGAATAGTGTACACTAGTAGGTTATACCCTCGTCTATTGCCTGCACTAACCATGTAACTGTGGATGACAACTAAGTATTGAGCCATGCGTCGGGTTCAAACTGTTATGGCTTGGTCTTGCGCTCCAGTCCATAATGATTTAATTACCCTGCATTACTTCTTTTATATTATCAACTGTTACTAATGATCCTCAGCAACAACCACACGGCCGTGACAGCGTTTACAGAGGAAGCTAATGAAGGTTAACAAAACAATGTTTATAGCAACTGAAGGGAACAAACAGTACATTGGCAGTTTAATATGTGGTTATTAGGCCTAGTGATGGCTAATATTTAACATGATAGAAGTAAGAAACAGAGAAAGTCGGGGTAGCCTATAATTAAGACATTCAAGAGTGCCCATGCCTGCAAATTAAAAGGCTGTACAATTTTTATTCTGCATAATTGCAAAGCATTTCATTATAGCATATGAGCTGTTGGGCTATAGTTTATCAAATTGTGTTAAAATGAAGGACAAAACAATGTTTTTGTTGTATGCTGTTATTTACCAAGCTCAATGTGTGTACAATACTGTGGCAATACAGCAATCAAGTATCAGCTGATCAGATAACAGTCACATCTTCAGTGTTTCATTCTCTGCAGCCAGTCTTTACTTTAGTCTGTCCTGTGAAGTTCAGACTGAACAAAATACGAAAAGCATAAGATGTTTACTTTTATCACTATGTCATATTTCTCCAAATTACTTTTAATGAAAAGACTAAAAGACTAAGCAAGTATCACACAGTCCAATAAAAAGTTTATGATTGTACACTTACAAATGCCCTCGGAGTGTTGTCAAGTTGTCCGCTGAATAGCAAATGAATACACTTAAAGAGACAGTAAAACGTTGTAAACACGCAATTAGTATTTTATCACATAGGTATTAACCACTAAAACAGACATTTTTATTCAAGTCCGTCTATCAAATCAAAACGATTAAAATGTTATTAGTCGCATGCTTCGTAAACAACAGGTGTGGACTGACAGTGAAATGCTTACTTATAATGTAGAGAGAAATAATAGAAAAGTAAATCACATAATAATAAAAGTAGCAATAGATACACAATGAGTAACAATAACTAGGCTTTATACAAGTAGTCCTGAGTCAATGTGCAGGAAAACGAGCAGGGTTGGACTGGGACCAAAAAGCTGTTTTTTCTAACACACCGGACCATGCACTTTGAATTTCAACACAGTGTGTTCAATAAAGACAGGAAGATGCATCATTGTTTGTGTGTTATTAGTTTAAGCAGACTGTGTTTGTCTATTGTTGTGACCTAGATGAAGTTCAGATCAAATTTTATGACCAATTTATGCAGAAATCTAGGTAATTCCAAAGGGTTCACATACTTTCTCTTGCCACTGTTCCTCCTGGGGGACTCGGACAGTCGATGGTCCTAAAGTCATTTGGAGAGGTAAATTGAAGAGGTACATCATTATAAGCTCAGCATAACTACGATTTCTTGCTTTCTCGAATGGCAACCAAAGCTTAACATACCTTGACTATTGGGCTTCAAATAAAGTGTAGGGCGTCTGTGCTTCCAGTGGTCGAGCGTCCAACCTCTCCAACTGCTCCAACTGCTCGTTGACTTCCACCGAGGTTAACCCTAAGACGACAAAGATAAAAAATATCAGTGTTATGGAAACTCAAACTAGCTTCATGTTATTTTGTTATCAAATGCAAATAGTCTGAAATTGTTTCTATTTACTTTAACAGATGGTGACCCCAGCTAGAACAAAAGAGCAGCGAGGTTTCCTAGGTCTTGCCTTCCTGTCGTCCTTTCGCCCTTCTTCTAAACCAAGTAATTCGCCTGGATGTCGTAGCACTTGGTCCCCTTTTTTATTCTGCTCTGGTAGCTCTCCTTCTGTTTCTCCTGCGCTTTGTCCATGTTCAGTCTCACCTTGATTGATAACAGGAATAAATGCAATTATATTTCTATTTACAAATACATTACTTACATATCTCTTGCAGGGCCAGAAAATAAATTAACAGCGGACAATCATTTTTACCTGGTCAAAAACCTCCACATCCTTCTCAGTCTGTGTCCGAAGGTGGTCATCGAAGGCGTTCTGATCTGGTTCTACAACTTCCACCACATCAGGTGGGGTTTCAGTGATCTGAAAGTATGTTTTACAAAAATAGCAATAGACAAACAACAACACTAAGTCTCATCACAAATTGGAAAGACTACAGTAAATACCATAACTGTACATACAATTGTATTGTTACCTCAGTCAACAGCTGCGGCTTGCGTCCAGACTCGTTGGCGGGCTGGATGCTGTTGTTGTGTGCAAAGAGAATTACCTTCAGGTTGTTCGCCCACCCTTCCTGGTACCAATCAAGGTACTTGCCCATGGCAGTCTTGAGGGTCTGGTTGGTCCATTCACCAAACCTGGAGGAGAGGGTAGGAAAGGGATATCAATTAACAATGTAAGATATTGAAATATGTCAGATTCTGGTTTTCCATACAATGGAAAAACAAAAAACGAATTGTAAATAATAAATCAAACAAACCATTGTTGACAGAATATAACCTATAACATCCGTACCTGACCTCAGGAGAACCGTGGGTGTTGAAGATGTCTATCATTGCCTTGGAGGTGGCCTCGCCAGTCTCGTACTTGATGGGTATCATACAAAACAACTAAACAAATATATATTTTTGGTTCCAAGCACCCTTTTTAATGGGTTACAGAAGGGAATTTAGAGTTAAGCACGTACTCTTCCTTTACTAACCTTAATGGGTATTGCCTTCACCCACTTGGTAAAGCAATCGGTCACCGTCAGTCACCAGCTGTTGATATTCCTGGATTTCGTGAAGGGACCGATGAGGTCCACCCATAACATTTGAAGTGTTAGAGAGAAGATTACTTTATTCTTATCCGTATATATATATGTGTCCTACAGAATGCAGATTTTCATATTTGTAAGCATACTGACACACACACACGTGCTATAATATTGAACTCTGCTGTGGTCAAGTAAAGCAACCATTACAAAACAACATATCAGGGCAAAATTTGAATTGGGACACATACCGATCATGTGCCATGGTGAAACAACTTTGATGGGATTCAACTCCGGCGCCACAGTCTTCACACTCTCAAACTTCTGGCAGGTTAGACAGGGTACTGACCTTTAAGAACAAAGTGACAAATTGAAACATTGTGTATTCTCTGATATGACATTCATTGAAATCATAATAAATTCAGATATAATAGAATGTGATTGATAAACAAAAGGCTATTTCATTTGCCCAGCTGTCCACCTCCTTGACAATTCCCCGTCAGAAGAATTTGGCATTCATGCGCTTCACAGGCTTCCCGGGTGGGGCAGTGGTCTAAGGCACAGCATTGCAGCGCTAGCTGTGCCTCCAGAGATTCTGGGTTCAAGCCCAGGCTTTGTCGCAGCCGGCCGTGACAGAGAGGCCCATGGGGCGGCACACAATTGGCCCAGCGTCGTCTGGGTTAGGAAGGGTTTGGTCGGCAGGGATATCCTTGTCTCATCGCGCACTAGCGACTCCTGTGGCAGGCTAGTGCACGCTGACCAGGTTACCAGGTGTACGGTGTTTCGTCCAACACATTGGTGCGGCTGGCTTCCGGGTTGGATGTGCATTGTGTCAAGAAGCAGTGTGGCTTGGTTGGGTTGTGTTTCGGAGGACGCATGGCTCTCGACCTTCGCCTCTCCCAAGTCAGCACGGGAGTTGTAGCGATGAGACAAGACAGTAACAATATTGGGGAGAAAAAGGGGCTAATTATTATTTATTTTTTATTTAAAAAATCTTCTTCACTCCGACATGGCCAGCATGCATCTCTATCAGCACGACCTTCCCCCGTAGGTACATATGATTGCCTAAAAGTTGGAAGAGAAGAGTTGTTGAAATACTCAAGTCTAAGTACATTTCCACTGCTCTCTTTCTCTCTCTGTTTCTTTCTCTCCATCTCTCTCTCGGTCTTTCAGTCTTTTCCAACCTCTCTCTCCCTCTCATCCTTTCTTTCTTACTTTCCCCCCCCCCTCTCTCTTTGTCTGTCTAGCAAAGACACCTAGTTAAGGGCATTTGGAATTACCAAAATTGCTTACACCTATCCATTTGATTGATCAGGTTAAATTTATAGCTAAACACCTCAATATGACAGATGTCTAACTATATCAGTGGAGTCTGCTAACTTATTAATCCCATTGTGATGCAGAGAGGACTATTTGGCATGACAGGCCCCCATTATTAGCCAGATCAGAATCATTTTGTGCAAAAAGAACTAGCTTAGACAAGCCCACTAGGCAAAACATTTACCAGCCTATCTGTCATTTGCCCGAAATGCCAGATGGCCAGTCAGATATCTAACAATTTCACTACAATACACACAATACACACAGATCTAAAGTAAAGGAATGGTATTAAGAATATATACATATTTGGATGAGCAATGTCGGAGAGGCACAGACTTAAATACAGTAGAATAGAATAGAATACAGTATATACATAAGAGATGAGTAATGCAAAATATGTAAACATTACTAAAGTGACTAGTGTTCCATTATTAAACTGGCCAGTGATTTCAACTCCTCTAAGGTGCTAGTGGTGGCTATTTTATAGTCCGATGGCCTTGAGATAAAAGCTGAGCTTGGAGGGTACTATGGTGTTGAATGCTGAGCTATAGTCAATGAACAGCATTCTTACATAGGTATTCCTCTTGTCCAGATGGGATAGGGCAGTCTCTCAAAGCACTTCATAATGACAGAAGTGAGCGCTACAGTCATTTAGTTCAGTTACTTTTGCTTTCTTGGGTACAGGAACAATGGTGGACATCTTGTAGCTTGTGGGGACAGCAGACTGGGAGAGGGAGGGATTGAATATGTCCATAAACACTCCATCCAGCTGGTCCGCGCATGCTCTGAGGATGAGGCTAGGGATGCTGTCTGGGTCGGCAGCCTTGCCACGGAGAAGGAGAACCCACAGTCCTTGGTAGCTTGCAGCGTCAGTGGCACTGTGTTATGCTCAAAGTGGGCAAAAAAAGGTGTATATCTTATCCGGAGGCAAGACATAAGTGTCCTCAGCGTGGCTGGTTTTCCATTTGTAGTCCATGATTGTCTGTAGACCCTGCTGCATACATCTGGTGTCTGAGCTGTTGAATTGCGACTCAAATTTGTCTGTGTACTGACATTTTGCCTGTTTGATTGCCTTACGGAGGGAATAACTACAGTGTTTGTATTCGGCCATATTCCCAGTCACCTTTCCATGGTTAAATCAAATCAAATGTATTTATATAGGCCTTCTTACATCAGCTGATATATCAAAGTGCTGTACAGAAACCCAGCCTAAAACCCCAAACAGCAAGCATTGCAGGTGTAGAAGCACGGTGGCTAGGAAAAACTCCCTAGAAAGGCCAAAACCTAGGAAGAAACCTAGAGAGGAACCAGGCTATGAAGAGTGGCCAGTCCTCTTCTGGCTGTGCCGGGTGGAGATTATAACAGAACATGGCCAAGATGTTCAAATGTTCATAAATGACCAGCATGGTCAAATAATAATAATCACAGTAGTTGTCGAGGGTGCAACAAGTCAGCACCTCAGGAGTAAATGTCAGTTGGCTTTTAATAGCCGATCGTTGAGAGTATCTCTACCGCTCCTGCCATCTCTAGAGAGTTGAAAACAGCAGGTTTGGGACAAGTAGCATGTCCGGTGAACAGGTCAGGGTTCCATAGCCGCAGGCAGAACAGTTGAAACTGGAGCAGCAGCAAGGCCAGGTGGACTGGGGACAGCAAGGAGTAATCATGCCAGGTAGTCCTGAGGCACGGACCTAGGGCTCAGGTCCTCCTCCGAGAGAGAAATAAAGAATTAGAGAAAGCATACTTAAATTCACACAGGACACCGGGTAAGACAGGAGAAATACTCCAGATATACCAGACTGACCCTAGCCCCCCGACACATAATCTACTGCAGCATAAATACTGGAGGCTGAGACAAGAGGGGTCAGGAGACACTGTGGCCCCATTCGATGATACCCCCGGACAGGGCCAAACAGGAAGGATATAACCCCATCCACTTTGCCAAAGCTCAGCCCCCACACCGCTAGAAGGATATCTTCAACCACCAACGTACCATCCTGAGACAAGGCTGAGTATAGCCCACAAAGATCTCCGCCACGGCACAACCCAACGGGGGGTGCCAACCGAGACACGAAGACCAAGTCAGCGACTCAACCCACTCAAGTGACGCACCCCTCCTAGGGACAGCATGGAAGAGCACCAGTAAGCCAGTTACTCAGACCCTGTAATAGGGTTAGAGGCAGAGAATCCCAGTGGAGAGAGGGGAACCGGCCAGGCAGAGACAGCAAGGGCGGTTCGTTGCTCCAGAGCCTTTCCGTTCACCTTCACTCTCCTGGGCCAGACTACACTCAATCACATGACCTACTGAAGAGATGAGTCTTCAGTAAAGACTTAAATGTTGAGAATGAGTGCGTCTCTCCCATGGGTAGGCAGACCATTCCATAAAAGTGGAGCTCTATAGGAGAAAGCCCTGCCTACAGCTATTTGCTTAGAAATTCTAGGGACAATTAGGAGGCCTGCGTCTTGTGACCATAGTGTACGTGTAGGTATGTACAGCAGGACCAAATCGGAAAGATAGGTAGGAGCAAGCCCATGTCATGCTTTGTAGGTTAGCAGTAAAACCTTGAAATCAGCCCTAGCCTTAATAGGAAGCCAGTGTAGAGAAGCTAGCACTGGAGTAATATAATTTAAAAAAATTGGTTCTAGTCAGGATTCTACAGCCGTATTTAGCACTAACTGAAGTTTATTTACTGCTTTATCCGGGTAGCCGAAAAGTAGAGCATTGCAGTAGTCTAACCTAGAAGTAACAAAAGCATGGATTAATTTTTCTGCATCATTTTTGGACAGAAAGTTTCTGATTTTTGCAATGTTACGTAGATGGAAAAAAGCTGCCTTGAATCAGTCTTGATATGTTCATCAAAAGAGAGATCAGGGTCCAGAGTAACGCCGAGGTCCTTCACAGTTTTATTTGAGACGACTGTACAACCATCAAGATTAATTGTCAGATTCAACAGAAGATCTCTTTGTGTCTTGGGACCTAGAACAAGCATCTCTGTTTTGTCCGAGTTTAAAAGTAGAACGTTTGCAGCCATCCACTTCCTTATGTCTGAAACACAGGCTTCTAGCGAGGGCAATTTTGGGGCTTCACCATGTTTCATTGAAATGTACAGCTGTGTGTCATCTGCATAGCAGTGAAAGTTATCATTATGTTTTCGAATGACATCCCCAAGAGGAAAAATATATAGTGAAAACAATCGTGGTCCTAAAACGGAACCTTGAGGAACACCGAAATTTACAGTTGATTTGTCAGAGGACAAACCATTCACAGAGACAAATTGATATCTTTCCAACAGATAAGATCTAAACCAGGCCAGAACATGTCCGTATTGACCAATTTGGGTTTCCAATCTCTCCAAAAGAATGTGGTGATCGATGTTGTCAAAAGCAGCACTAAGGTCGAGAAGCATGAGGACAGATGCAGAGCCTCGGTCTGACGCCATTAAAAGGTAATTTACCACCTTCACAAGTGCAGCCTCAGTGCTATGATGGTGTCTAAAACCAGACTGAAGCATTTTGTTTACATTGTTTGTCCTCAGGAAGGCAGTGAGATGCTGCGCAACAGCTTTTTCAAAAACTTTAGAGAGGAATGGAAGATTAGACCATATAGGCCAATAGTTTTTTATATTTTCTGGGTCAAGGTTTGGCTTTTTCAAGAGAGGCTTTATTACTGCCACTTTTAGTGAGTTTGGGACACATCCGGTGGATAGAGAGCCGTTTATTATGTTCAACATAGGAGGGCCAAGCACAGGAAGCAGCTCGTTAAGTAGTTTAGTTGGGTCCAGTATGCAGTTTGAAGGTTTAGAGGCCATGATTATTTTCATCATTGTGTCAAGAAATATAGTACTCAAACACTTGGGTGTCTCTCTTGATCCTAGGTCCTGGCAGAGTTGTGCAGACTCAGGACAACTGAGCTTTGTAGGAATACGCAGATTTAAAGCGGAGTCCGTAATTTGCTTTCTAATGATCATGATCTTTTCCTCAAAGAAGTTCATGAATTTATTACTGCTGAAGTGAAAGCCATCCTCTCTTGGGGAATGCTACTTTTTAGTTAGCTTTGCGACAGTATCAAAAATACATTTTGGATTGTTCTTATTTTCCTCAATTAAGTTGGAAAAATAGGATGTTCGAGCAGCAGTGAGGGTTCTTCGATAGTGCCGTGCAGTGTCTTTCCAAGCTAGTCGGAAGACTTCCAGTTTGGTGTGGCACCATTTCCGTTCCAATTTTCTGGAAGCTTGCATCAGAGCTCGGGTATTTTCTGTATACCAGGGAGCTAGTTTCTTATGACAAATGTTTTTAGTTTTTAGGGGTGCAACTGTCTCTAGGGTATTGTGCAAGGTTAAATTGAGTTCCTCAGTTAGGTGGTTAACTGATTTTTGTCCTCTGACGTCCTTGGGTAGGCAGAGGGAGTCTGGAAGGGCATCAAGGAATCTTTGGGTTGTCTGAGAATTTATAGCACAACTTTTGATGCTCCTTGGTTGGGGTCTGAGCAGATTATTTGTTGCGATTGCAAACGTAATAAAATGGTGGTCCGATAGCCCAGGGTTATGAGGAAAAAGATTAAGATCCACAACATTTATTCCATGGGACAAAACTAGGTCCAGAGTATGACTGTGACAGTGAGTAGGTCCAGAGACATGTTGGACAAAACCCACTGAGTCGATGATAGCTCCGAAAGCCTTTTGGAGTGGGTCTATGGACTTTTCCATGTGAATATTAAAGTCACCAAAAATGAGAATATTATCTGCTATGACTACAAGGTCCGATAGGAACTCAGGGATCTCAGTGAGGAACGCTGTATATGGCCCAGGAGGCCTGTAAACAGTAGCTATAAAAAGTGATTGGGTAGGCTACATAGATTTCATGACTAGAAGCTCAAGAGATGAAAACGTTTAGTTTTGCCCAAACCTAGTTCGAGGCACAGACAAGGTCTCAAGGTCGAATACATAAAATAACAAAATACTGCAAAGTTGCTTAGGAGCTAGAAGCACGGCTGCCCTATCTGTCTGCGCCATATTTTAATTCTATGACTTAGAAGGCTGGAGTCTTTAACAGTTTTTTGGCCTTCCTCTGACACCGCCTGGTTTTAAGGTCCTGGATGGCAGGGAGCTTGACTCCAGTGATGTACTGCGCCGTATGCATTACCCTCTGTAGCGCCGTGCAGTCGAATGCCAAGCAGTTGCCATACCAAGCAGTGATGCAGCAAGTCACGATGCTCTCAATGGTGCAGCTCTAAAACTTTTGGAGGATCTGAGGGCCTATGCCAAATATTTTTTGTCTCCTGAGTTTGAAGAGGCATTGTTGTGCCCTCTTCACAACTGTGTTGGTGTGTTTGGACCATGATAGAGCAGTGATGTGGACACCAAGGAACTTGAAGCGCTCAACCTGCTCCACTACAGCCCCATTGATGAGAATGGTGGCGTGCTCGGGTCCTCCTTTTCCTGTAGTCCACAATCAGCTCCTTTGTCTTGCTGACGTTGAGGGAGAGGTTGTTTTCCTGGCACTACACAGCCAGGTCTCTGGCCTCTTCCCTATAGGCTATCTCATCGTCGTCACTGATCAGTCCTACCACCATTGTGTCGTTGACAAACTTAATGATGGTATTGGAGTCGTGCGCGGCCACACAATCGTGGGTGATTGTGGGTGAACAGGGAGTACTTGAGGGGACTAGTCCCCGTATTGACGGTCAGCGTGGAAGATCTGTTGTTGTTTACCCTCACCACCTGGGGGCGTCCCGTCAGGAAGTTCAGGATCCAGTTGCAGAGGGAGGTGTTAAGTCCCAGGGTCCTTAACTTAGTGATGAACTTGGAGGGAACTATTGTGTTGAATGCTGAGTTGTAGTCAATGACCAGCATTCTCATGTAGCTGTTTCTTTTATCCAAGTGGGAAATGGTAGTGTGGAGTGCAATAGAGATTGCATCATCTGTCGGTGTGTTGGGGCAGTATACAAATGGGAGTGGGTCCAGGGTGTCTGGGATGATGGTGTTGATGTGAGCCAAGACCAGCCTTTCAAAACATTTCATGGCTACAGATGTGATTGCTAAGAGGCAATAGTCATTTAGGCAGGTTACCTTGGAGTTCTTGGGCACAGGGACTATGGTGGTCTGCTTGAAACATGTTTGTATTACAGACTGGATTGAAAATATTAGTGAAGACTCTTTCCAGCTGGTCAGTGGGTGCTCTGAGTACTCGTCCTGGTAATCCATCTGGCCCTACGGCCTTGTGATTGTTAGCTTGTTTAAAGGTCTTGCTCACATTGACTGATCACACATCGTGATCACACAGTCTTACGCATGGTTCAGTGTTGCTTGCCACGATGTGAGCATAGAAGGCATTTAGTCTGGTGTGCTCATGTAACTGGGCATCTTGTTAGAAGCATTCAATGAGCATCAGAGCCTATGTAGTATGATTCGATTTTAGTCCTGTATTGACGCTCTGCTTGTTTGATGGTTCGTCAGAGAGCGTTGCGGGACTTCTTATAAGCGTTCAGGTTAGTGTCCCACTCCCACTCCAGTTCTAGCCTTTAGCTCAGTGTGGATGTTGCCTTTAATCCATGGCTTCTGGTTGGGATAAGTACGTACGGTCACTGTTGGGACGTCGTTGTCGATGAACTTATTAATGAAGCCAGTGACTGATGTGGTAAACTCCTCAATGCCGTCGGATGAGTCTCTGAACATATTCCAGTCTGTGCTACTGAAACAGTCCTGTTGCTTAGCATCCACTTCATCGGACCACTTCCATATTGGGCATGTCACTGGTACTTCCTGTATGAGTTTTAGCTTGTAAGCAGGAATCCGGAGGATAGAATTATTGTCAGATTTGCCAAATGGAGGATGAGAGAGAGCGTTGTGTGCGTTTCTATGTGTGGAATCACCGGCCATTAGGAGCGACGCCTCTGTTGTTAACAAAGAGACACACATCAACTACTTTGTACTAAGTAATGCTCATCAAAGACCATGACCATGCTTTTTTGTTTGCCCTCTAGTCTTCAGTATTGGACTTCGGAAAGATAATAATCTACACCAGCAATCTGCGGATCATCCGGGCCCCTCGGAGGGAAGAAGGGACGGGGCGCCATCCTCAGACCCCGGGGAGAGTGGACGAGTACTCACAGGGGCGTAACAGAGGGGGTAAGCGGAGGCCGAAAGCCCTCTGTGCTCATGGGGAGGAGCAGAGCACACATCCACAGGACGGGGAGGAGCAGAGCACCCATCGACCGGACGGGGTAAAAAGGCCTGACCAGAACACCTTGCACCATGTTAATGTGCTTCAGCAATGCTATCCCCTTCTCTGTCTCTCTCTAACCACATCTCTGCCTACCGACTGCACAGATAGTGATGACTACTCAGTTTCTCTGCTGCCATTTATGAGCCGGAATACTCTCAGTAATTCCCCATGGTCGCTTCTTCAACTGATTGCCAGTTGCACTCTCTCCTTCTTTCTCCCCCCCCCCTCACCCCCCTCTCTCCCCCCTCTCGCTCTCCGTCTCTCTCCCCCTTCCCCCTCTCACTCTCCCCCTCGCTCCCCCCCTCCCCCCTCTCTCCCTCTCCCTCTTGCTCTCCCCCTCGCTCCTCCATTCTCTCTCTCCCTCTCTTTCGGTCTTTCCATTCCTAACTCATCTCTCTTTCTCTCACTGGGTTTCTCATTTCCTCTGCCTCTCCATATTTTCTAATATTTCATTTTTTCTCTCTCTCTTTGTTGCCTTTTTAACATTCTCTGTTTGGACCCAGGTCATCTTTTTTTGACTTGTACTTTTCTACCATTTTGTTTGATTCATTAGTAATGATATGTCAAATGAGTTGACATGGGTGGCAGTGTTTCTCTGGGTTGTTAGTGACACTGTGTGTATGTGTGTGTGCCTCCAGCAGGATGCAGTGTCTGGCTGCCAGCATTGTGGAGGTTCGGGCTGTGCCCCCTGCTCTCTATGCCATGGCAGCAAGCTGTCAATGCTGGCCAACCGCTTCAATGAGTCTATCAGTGTGCTGCGATGCCAGGCCTGCTACCCCGATGGACTGGAGAGGTGCCAGTCCTGTACCAAATAACACCAACCACTGGCTGTGTGTGAGCCCATTGTCTCTCCCGATGTAATAGCACTGTAATATAAAATGGTTATGATGGTTATGGGAGCACTGCATATGTTTTTGTAAGGAATCAGAATCCAATTGTTGGAAGGGAAGGAGGCTACCAAACGTGCAGCTGGCTGAACCATAGAGAACAAAGACACATGATAAGACAACAAAATCACTCTGTTGGTGGTAGGTGGTGCAACTGAGTCTCTGCAAAGATAACATGAACTACCAACTGGTTTCATGATGACTTATCATTTTAATTAAAATAATGTAAAATCATTGCATTTTATCCACAAGGGAAGCTGTCCTATCATCCCCACATTCACGAGAGAGAAAACCACTTTTATCTCCCATGTTAGGCCTATATATAAGGCTAATTGATGCTTTCATTTGGAGAGAGGGGAAGACTTTCAATAAATTATGGAGAGGCTTTTGGGCAGCTCTGGAGGTAGAAAGAAATGAATTAGTGTTTTATCTTCCTAATGCTGAGGTAATTGCTTCCAGAGTTGTCTTTGTGAGAATGAATAAAATGGACACATGCCTTATTTTCATTGGCTCTTCTTATTAGTCAATGAAGGAATCTACTTATACTCATAGAAACATAATTAATAGAATGGGTGTCCACTCAAATTGCCAGGGTTAAAGGTTCCAAGCCTGTTCTATTTATTCTATTTCTATGCTTATAACCCCAAATGTATAGCCTTCTGTTTTTACTAGTATAAAATGGAGAAACATGATGAGTGATTCAGCAAATATCCCTGAGAGAAGTTAGCATATATACAGTTGTTGCTGTGGCTTTCTTTTGGCTTTATCTCAGCTGAACACACACTTAACCATAGTCACAAAAATGCTTTCTTTCCTCTCTTTTTCCAAAGAGCTGGTCTCGTTCGTTCTCTCTCATCTCCTGTGTGGGGTGGGGGATAGTACTGCATCAAAGCTTTGAGTTGCTGCTTCTTACATGGATCCATCCTGCGGCATGGAGTGCTAGCTTCAATAATCCTGCGAGGTTCAACCCTCAGCCTTTAATTTCAGAACAGGAATACTGGCAGTTGGAAATCTCTCATCAGATGGTAGATCGCTTGGGTTCATGTGCTGTGTGCATTCGTGAACTGTGCTGCTCATTTCACATTCCAAGTTATTCCAGTTCATTTGAACGTTCATGAATAATTTCCAGTCATTATAGGGAGTTTTTTCTCTCCAAATGTAGTCTGTTTATAACCCAACATCGGAAGATGTCTTTATGCTCTATTTGTGAGGGTTTCCTTCTGTTCTCAATTGGCTAAACCCTGTGTATGCAACATCTTCCTTATTCACACATATAAAAGTGTGAAGTGGGTAAATATTCACAAGTTTACAGCCTCCCTTATCACTGGTGATAATCAGATAGCTTATGCACGTGTGAAGCAAAGTTTCAAATGACCCATGTAAAGATGGCTTGTCATTAAAAAGACTTCAGAATGTACTGAAAATGTAAACATGGCTGTGTTTGTGCTGGAATGTAGCCAAAGAGACTCCGCTCAGACTAGTTTCTTGGAGAAAAAAAAATTGGCCCTTATGTTTCTTATGATAGTCCTCTGAGGCCTTGTTTGTTGTTTGCTGTACACACAACTTTGACCTTTTGGCTTGCGGCCGTTTTCATCCAGCAGATATAGCGCTCATTAGATTGACCTCTGTCTTGGTGGTCCTCCTTTCATTTTGTCCACAGTGGTCTTCTGAGGATCCCAGCGAATCAGAGCAATTGAAAATAACAGTCAGTAATTCAAAACTGATAGCAATACGAACCACAGCACACCCTTAACTATTTGTTGTTACATTAGACCGACATGGTGTTAAGTTTGTTGTTACAAGGTACATGATGATGTGGTAACATGATGTTGTTACATGACATGTGATACCGTAATAGGCTACGCAGCCCTTGAGCTTGTAGGCCTACTGTTTGAGGAAGCTGAGAATAAGAAAAGATCTATCAGTATACAACTGAATATATTTATCTTAATGATTTCCTCATAACCACTTTTTGGGTGACATAACCTCTGTGTTATCCAGAGTATAATCCACCTAGTATTGTGGAATGCAAATGGCTACACACATACACTGTACATTATCCAAGCAGTTGAGAAAGGTACTCTGAACATCTCAAGGATTCAAACTAGTCACATTTTCCCCTGAAATGGTCAAATCTGGAGGATAAATGTTGATCATAAATGTCTGAAGCAACTGTAAATTACTGTAAATCCACTCCATCTTGAATTGCAAAAAGGGACTGTACAGAAACCCGTGCCTGTCAGACTTGGCTTCTGCTTTGAAGAAGTGGATTTTCAAACATCTAACTTTGTCTAGTTAGGCAGCATCAGTTGCACAAAATGACAACACAGGAGGGCAGAAAGAGGGTATTGTCAACATTTTGACAGGTCTCTTTATGATGTCAGAACGAGTATGGTGGAGAGATCAGGAGGCTAGCCTGCTCCCCAGTTAATGGTTTGTGCTTCGCTGCCTGAGAGGTGGTCATATTTATAGATTTTCCCACGGCGATACATAACACAGGTATGATAGCCACTAGCGTTTAACCTCTTCACTGCTGGTGAGGAACTACTTTATTGCCAGAACACCAAGTTCCCATGAATGCAATTTTGAGAAAAAAAGACTGTTGGTTAGGTAAAGTACTTTTTTATTCATGAACGTCTAGGCTACATGGGAAACAATGGAGGTTGCTGAGGGGAGGATGGCTCATAATAATGGCAGGAATGGAGTGAATGGAATGGCATCAAACACATAAAAAAAAAACGTTTGATTCCATTCCATTTACTCCGTTCGAGACATTATTATGAGCCATCCTCCCCTCAGTTGCCTCCACATAATAGGAAAGTGTTCGATGTGTAGGCCTACATGACAACAAGTCACCTGATATTATGGTTGAATATTTTCTGGGTATTTTACAAATGTTCCATCCCGGGGTAACCCTGTATTTCCCGCCAAAACAGGAAGTGTCATTCAAAAGCATTCAAAACATAGAAAGTGGACATCATTTGAGTCAATTGGAGGTGTACCTGTGGATGTATTTCAAGGTCTACCTTCAAACTCAGTGCCTCTTTGCTTGACATCATGGGAAAATCAAAAGAAATCAGCCAAGACCTCAGAAAGAAAATTGTAGACCTCCACAAGTCTGGTTAATCCTTGGGAGCAATTTCCAAAAGCCTGAAGGTACAACGTTCATCTGTACCAGTAATACCATGGGACCACTCTGCCATCATACCGCTCAAGAAGGAGACACGTTCTGTCCTCTAGAGATGAAGGACCTTGTGAAGATGCTGGAGGAAACAGGTACAAAAGTACCTATATCCACAGTAAAATGAATCCTATATCGACATAACCTGAAAGGCCGCTCATTAGATGCAGAAGTCTTTCACTTTCACTTTCACAAATAAATTGAATGGTTGGGCTGGAATAAATAACTTCTGTTATTTATTTTGCTCTTCTTCTAAACTATCCGTGAGCTCTATTGGCTGCTGTATTTCACATTCAGAAAAAAAGAGCCTGCATTCTTCTTCTAATATTATATTGGTATAAGAAATGCACAAAAAATTAAAAAAATGTCCAGCAAGCTAATCTAGTCTAGCTTTTCCTGCCTGGGACTCCAAGAGCTAAGGATTTTTTTTAAAGGAGAGGCCAGTGGAGCACAGGTGTGTGTGTATTGCACAAGAGACAGCGACTATAAGTTAGAAGCTTATTATGCATAACTCATCATTCATTAGCTAAATATAAATGCTGCATAGACTAGGACATATATATACTGTATAGAGTTATATATCAATTTAGAACAGAATTATCAATTTTGGATGCTATTTGTATGAGGTTGATGGAGAGAGAAAAAGATTACGAGAGAGTGCTTGCGCGTGCATTGCAATTACATTTAAAAAATCTTTACAATGTAAAAACATGGTGAGCCCTGAAGCCCTCAGTGCAAGCAGCATCACTGCAGTCCCTGGTTCGAATCCAAGCTGCATCACATCTGGCCGTGAGGGCGGCGCACAATTGGCCCGGCATCGTCCGGGGTAGGCCGTCATTGTAGATAAGAATTTGTTCTTAACTGACTTGCCTAGTTAAATAAAAGTAAAATAAAAAAAAGTTAGCATGAGGTGATAGGTCTACATGTATTGTGAACTGCGCTCCATACAGAGATGGGTCTGTGCCCACCCTGAGCGTTGATGATTCATCATGCAGAGGCCATAGAGAAGACCGATTTAGACATCTCATATAATTGAACAGTTCCATTTCACACCTTGCTGTTCATATATTTTTTTTAATTACAATTTACCGGTTTCTAGCAGTTATTTATCCCGGGAAAAAAGGAGTGGTTTTGCATGAAAAAAATCCTGCCAAATCTCAGTAACCGGATTCCTGCCATTTAACCCTACCTGTGTCACGCGGGACTAGGTGGGTGAGGAAGGAATCAGGCGCAGAGAGTTCCACTGGGGAAAAGTGCAATTTAATGTGGCACAAAAAATAACAAGCCCAAAACACAGGGCGCGGACAATAATGTGGACCACCCAAAACACAGGGTGCCAGATCCTGAAACAGGGACAGCTCTACCTAACGCACACACGTAACATAAATACAATCCCGCACAAAACAAGGGTGTGTACACGTACTTTAAATAAGGAAGCCCATTAAGCACATACAACAGGACACAGGTGAAACTAATAAGACAAAACAAATAGACAACGAAAAAGTGATCGGTGGCGGCTAGTAGGCCGGTGACGACGACCGCCGAGCGCCGCCCGAACAGGCAGGGGAGCCAACTTCGGCGGAAGTCGTGACAACCTGATATCTCCTCATGTCAGGGCCGTCATCAATATGTAATATGTCTCATTGAGAGTATATTACTGTTCACATCAGCTTGCCTAACTATACTAAACTGTTGCTCCCATGTGTCATTAACTGAAATAGAAGGTCTTAGAAATTTTCCATAGGCACAAAAAGCTTATTTATTTCAAATTTTGTGCACACATTTGTTTACATTCCTGTTAGTGAGCATTTCTCCTTTGCCAAGATAATCCATCCACCTGACAGGTGTGGAAAATCAAGAACCTGATTAAACAGCATGATCATTACACAGGTGCGCTTTGTGCTGGGGACAATAAAAGGTTACTCTAAAATGTGCAGTTTTGTCACACAACACAATGCCACAGATGGCTCAATTTTTGAGGGAGCGTGCAATTGGCATGCTTACTGCCGGAATGTCCACCAAAGCTGTGGCCATAGAATTTACTGTTAATTTATCTACCATAAGCGTCCTCCAACGTAATTTAAGAGAATTTGGCAGTACGTCCAACTGGCTTTACAACTGTACAATGTGTAACCACACCAGCCCAGGACCTCCACATCTGGCTTCTTCACCTGCGGGATTGTCGGAGACAAGCCACCCGGACAGCTGATGAAACTGAGAAGTATTTACGTCTGTAATAAAGCCCTTTTGTGTGACAAAAACAAATTCTGATTGGCTGGACCTGGCTCCCCAGTGGGTGGGCCTCTGCCCTCCCAGGCCCACTCACAGCTGCGTCCCTGCCCGGTCATGTGAAATCTATAGATTAGGGCCTAATTCATTTGTTTCAATTGACTGATTTTCTTATATTAACTGTAACTCTGTAAAATCTATTCAATTATTACATGTTGCGTTTATATTTTTGTTCAGTATAGATCTTGAAGGTAGACATATCCCATATACTGCACCTGGAATATACACTGAGTGTACAAAACATTAAGAATACCTTCCTAATATTGCATTGCACCCCTCCCTTTTACCCTCATAACAGCCTCAATTCATCATGGCATGGACTCTATAAGGTGTCAAAAGCATTCCACAGGGATGCTGGCCCATGCTGACTCCAATGCTTCCCACCACTGGATGTTCTTTGGGTGGTGGAACATTCTTCATACAGACGGGAAACTGTTGACCGTGAAAAATCCAGCAGGGTTGCAGTTTTTGATACCAAATTGGTGCACCTGGCACTTACCATTACCATACCTCGTTCAAAGGTACATAAATATTGTCTTGTGCATTCCCCCTCTGAATGGCACACATACACAATCCATGTCTCAATTGTCTTTGAAATGTTTCTTTAACCTGTTTCCTCCCCTTCATCTAAACGGATTGAAGTGGATTTAACAAGTGACATCAATAAGTGATCATAACTTTCACCTGGATTCACCTGGTCTATGTCATGGAAAGAGCAGGTGTTCCTAATGTTTTGTAGGTGTTCCTAATGCGCATGTTCAGGGGGTTTCTTTTCCTGACATGTTTTTTTTCTCTACTACAGCATGATATTTCTTAAAGACTCTATTTGGTGTTATTGCACCATGATCAGCACCATGGACAGTTCCAACACTGTGTAAGATAACTCACATTTACAAGGCCCTAGGGAAAGGATGCTTACTCAGAGCATCTGCTGACCAGTTGGCAAGTGTCTTCACTGACATTTTCAACCTCTCCCTGACCCAGTCTGTAATACTTACATGTTTCAGGCAGACCACCATAGGCCCTTTGCCCAAGAATGCCAAGGTAACCTGTCTAAATGACTCACATCAGTAGCCATGAAATACTTTGAAATGCTGGTCATGGCTCACATCAGCACCAACATCCCAGACACCCTGGAGTAGACCCACTACAATTTCCATACAGCCCCACAGATCCACTGATGACGCAATCACCATTACAATGCACAATACCCTATCCCACCTGGAAAAGAGGAATACCAAAGTAAGAAAGCTGTTCATCGACTACAGTGCAGCCTTCAATTCCTTAGTACCCTTCAAGCTCATCACTGAGCTCAGGTCCATGGGATTAAACCCCTCTCAGTACAATTGGGTTCTAGACATCCTGACAGGCCGACCTCAGGTGGTGAAGGTAGGCAACAACATCTCCACCACGCTGATCCTCAACGCGTGGGTCTCACAAGGGTGCGTGCTCAGCCCCCTCCTGTACTCCTGTTCACCCATGACTGACTGGCCACACAGGTCTCTAACTCAACCATTACGTTTGCTGACAACACAACAGTGTTAAGCCTGATTACCAACAACGACGAGACAGGAAAATTACCTCTCCCTCAACATCAACAAAATGAAGAAGCTTGGACTACAGGAGTCAACAGAGAGAGCATGCCCCCATCCACATTGACAGGGCTGCAGTGTTAATGGTCAAACGCTTTCAAGTTCCTTGGCATGCACATCACTGACTTGAAATAGCCCCTTCACACACACAGTGTGATGAAGAAGGTACAACCTCTTCAACCTCAGGGGGCTGAAGAAATGTTGCTTGGTCCATAAGATCCTCGCAAGCTTCTAGAGATGTACCATTGGGAGTATTCTGTCGGAATGTATCACTGCCTGGTACGGCAACTGCACCGCCGAAAACCGCAGGGCTCTCCAGAGGGGGGTGCGTTCAGCCCAACGCATCATCAGGGGCACACTGCCTGCCCTCCAGGACATCTACAGCACATAGTGTCACAGGAAGGCCAAGAAGTTCATCAAGGACCTCAGCCACCTGAGCCACGGCCTGTTCACCCTGCTACCGGCTAGAAGGCAGGGAAAGTACAAGTGCATCAAAGCTGGGACCGAGAGACTGAAAAACAGGTTCTATCTCAAGGCCATCAGACTGTTAAATAGTCACCACTAGCAGGCCCCCGCCCAGTACCCTGCTCTGTACTCTACCCTGCACCTTAGAGACTGCTGCCCTGTGTACATAGTCATTGAGCATTGGTTACTTTGATAATGTTTACGTAATGTTTAACCCAGTCTATATGTGTATACTGTATACTATACACTATATGTATAGTATACTTCTAGTCATGGCTTATCCTATATAACTACTGCTGTACACACTTTTCCTATTCAGATGCTGTCCATACTGTATAGACACAGTTCGCATACATACTGTACATATACAGATGTGCTCAAATTTGTTGGTACCCTTGAAGCTCTTTGAAATAATGCTAAATTCCTCCTGAAGAGTGATGCAATTAAAAGCTATTTTATCATGTATACTTGCATGCCTTTGGTATGTCATAGAATAAAGCAAAGAAGCTGTGAAAGGATATGAATTATTGCTTATTCTACAAAGATATTCTAAAATGGCCTGGACACATTTGTTAGTACCCCTTAGAAAAGATAATAAATAATTGGAATATAGTGATATTTCAAACTAATTTGTTTCTTTAATTAGTATCACACATCTTCAATCTTGTAATGAAGTCAGTCAGCCTATTTAAATGGAGAAAATTAGTTACTGTGCTACTGTGCTGTTTGGTATCATTGTGTGTGCCACACTGAACATGGACCAGAGAAAGCAAAGGAGAGATTTGTCTGAGGAGATCAGAAAGAAAATAACAGACAAGCATGGTAAAGGTAAAGGCTACAAGACTATCTCCAAGCAGCTCAATGTTCCTGTGACAACAGATGCAAATATTATTAAGAAGTTTAAGGTTCATGGAACTGTAGCCAACCTCCCTGGGCGGGGCAGCAAGAGGAAAATCAACCCCAGATTGAACAGAAGGATAGTGCGAATGATAGAAAAAGAACCAAGGCCAAAGAGATACAAGCTGAACTCCAAGGTGAAGGTACGTCAGTTTCTGAGCGAAAGAGGGCTCCATGGAAGAAGACCCAGGAGAACTCTACTTTTGAAAGAAAAACATTTAAAAAATCCAGACTGGAATTTGCTCAAATGCATATTGACAAGCCACAATCCTTCTGGGAGAATGTCCTTAGTCAAAACTGAAGCTTTTTGGCAAGTCACATCAGTTCTATGTTCACAGATGGGAAAAAATGAAGCTTTCAAAGAAAAGAACACCATAACCTACAGTGAAACATGGAGGAGGCTCGGTTATGTTTTGGGGCTGCTTTGCTGCACCTGGCACAGTGTGCCTTGAATCTGTGCAGGGCACAATGACATCTCAAGACTATCAAGGCATTCTGGAGCGAAACGTACTGCCCAGTGTCAGAAAGCTCTGTCTCAGTCGCAGGTCATAGGTCCTGCAACAGGATAATGACCCAAAACACACAGCTAAAAGCACCCAGGAATGGATAAGAACAAAACATTGGACTATTCTGAAGTGGCCTTCTGTGAGTCCTGATCTGAATCCTATCAAACATCTATGGAAAGAGCTGAAACTTGCAGTCTGGAGAAGGCACCCATCAAACCTGAGACAGCTGGAGCAGATTGCTCAGGAAGAGTGGGCCAAACTACCTGTTAACAGATGTAGAAATCTAATTGAGAGCTACGGAAAATGTTTGATTGCCTCTAAACGTGGTGCAACAAAATATTAGGTTAAGGGTCCCATCATTTTTGTCCATGCCATTTTCCCGGCTAGCTGTATGAATCGCCGTGACCCCAACCAACCTCACTACTCCCTGGACCCTTATGATCTCTCGACTAAGCATGCCTCTCCTTTAGAGGTCGACCAATTAAAATCGGAATGGCCGATTAATGAGGGACGATTTCAAGTTTTTATAACAATCGGAAATCGGTATTTTTGGGCGCCGATTTTGCCTATATAAAAAAAAAAATTGTAGACCTTTATTTAACTAGGCAAGTCAGTTAAGAACACATTCTTATTGTCAATGACGGCCTAGAAACGGTGGGTTAACTGCCTTGTTCAGGGGCAGAATGGCAGATTTTCACCTTGTTACGCGAATGCAGTAGAAGCCAAGGTAAGTTGCTAGCTAGCATTAAACTTATCTTACAAAAAACAATCAAACATAATCACTAGTTATAACTACACATGGTTGATGATATTACTCGTTTATCTAGCGTGTCCTGCATTGCATATAATTGATGCAACGCTGGGGAATGATTTAACAAAAGCGCATTTGCGAAAAACCACAATCGTTGGACGACTGTACCTTACCATAAACACCAATTCCTTTCTTAAAATCAATACACAGAAGTATATATTTTTAAACCTGCATATTTAGGTAAAAGAAATCCATGTTAGCAGGCAATATTAACCAGGTGAAATTGTGTCAGGGTATATGCAACAGTTTGGGCAGCCTGGCTCATTGCGAACTAATTTGCCAGAATTGTACGTAATTATGACATAACATTGAAGGTTGTGTAATGTAACAAGAATATTTAGACTTAGGGATGCCACCCGTTAGATAAAATACAGAACGGTTCCATATTTCACTGAAAAAATAAACGTTTTGTTTTCGAAATGATAGTTTCCGGATTCGACCATATTAATGACCAAATGCTCGTATTACTGTGTGTTATTATGTTATAATTAAGTCTATGATTTGACAGAGCAGTCTGACTGAGCGATGGTAGGCAGCAGCAGGCTCGTAAGCATTCATTCAAACAGCACTTTCGTGCATTTTGCCAGCAGCTCTTCGCAAGTAGAGCACTGTTTATGACTTCAAGCCTATCAGCTTAATGGCTGGTGTAACCGATGTGAAATGGCTAGCTAGTTAGCGGGGTGCGAGCTAGTAGTGTTTCAAATGTCACTCGCTCTGAGACTTGGAATAGTTATTCCCCTTGCTCTGCAAAGAGCGATGGGAGCGACGGGTAACGCTGCTTCAAGTGTGGCTGTTGTCGATGTGTTCCTGGTTCGAGCCAAGGTAGGAGCGAGGAGAGGGACGGAAGCTATACTGTTACACTGGCAATACTATAGTGCCTATAAGAACATCCAATAGTCAAAGGTATATGAAATACAAATGGTATAGAGAGAAATAGTCCTATAAATACTATATTAACTACAACCTAAAACCTCTTACCTTGGAATATTGGAATAAGTCTCATGTTAAAAGGAACCACCAACTTTCATATGTTCTCATGTTCTGAGCAAGGAACTCAAACATTAGCTTTTTTACATGGCATATATTGCACTTTTACTTCTCCAACACAATTTTTTGCATTATTTAAACCAAATTTAACATGTTTCATTATTTATTTGAGGCTAAATTGATTTTGATTGATGTATTATATAAGTTAAAATAAGTATTGTTGTAATTGTCATTATTACAAATAAAATAAATAATTTGGCCGATTAATCGGTATCGTCTTTTTTGGTCCTCCAATAATCGATATCGGTATCCACGTTGAAAAATCATAATCGGTCGACCTCTACTCTCCTTAATGTCAATATGCCTTGTCCATTGCTGTTCTGGTTTGTGTTTATTGGCTTATTTCACTGTAGAGCCTCTAGCCCTGCTCATTATACCTTATCCAACCTTTCAGTTCCACCACCCACACATGCGATGACATCACCTGGTTTCAATTATGTTTCTAGAGACAATATCTCTCCCATCATCACTCAATGCCTAGGTTTACCACCACTGTATTCACATCCTACCATACCTTTGTCTGTACATTATACCTTGAAGCTATTTTATCGCCCCCAGAAGCCTGCTCCTTTTACTCTCTGTTCCAGACGTCCTATACGACCAATTCTCATAGCTTTTAGCCGTACCCTTATCCTACTCCTCCTCTTTTCCTCTGGTGATGTAGAGGTGTATACCGGCCCTGCAGTGCCTAGCTCCACTCCTATTCCCCAGGCACTCTCTTTTGAAGACTTCTGTAACAGTAATAGCCTTGGTTTCATGCATGTTAACATTAGAAGCCTCCTCCCTAAGTTTGTTTTATTCACTGCTTTAGCACACTCTGCCAACCCGGATGTCCTAGCCGTGTCTGAATCCTGGCTTAGGAAGACCACCAAAAACTATGAAATCTCCATGCCTAACTATAACATTTTCAGACAAGATAGAACGACCAAAGGGGGAGGGGTTGCAATCTACTGCAGAGATAGCCTGACTTCTGTCCTACTATCCAGGTCTGTACCCAAACAATTTGAACTTATACTTACACCTCTCTAAAAACAAGTCTCTCACTGTTGCCACCTGCTATAGACCACCCTCTGCCCCCAGCTGTGCCCTGGACACAATATTTGAACTGATTGCGCCCCATCTATCTTCAGAGCTCGTGCTGCTAGTTGACCTAAACTGGAACATGCCTAAGACCCCAGCCATCTTACAATCTAAGCTTGATAACCTCAATCTCACACAAATTATCAATGAACCTACCAGGTACCACCCCAAAGCCGTAAACACTGGCACCCTCATAGATATCATCCTAACCAACTTGCCCTCTTAATACACCTCTGCTCTTTTCAACCAAGATCTCAGCGATCACTGCCTCATTGCCTGCATCCGTAATGGGTCAGCGGTCAAACGACCTCCACTCAACACTGTCAAATGCTCCCTGAAACACTTCAGTGAGCAGGCCTTTCTAATCGACCTGGCCCGGGTATCCTGGAAGGATTATTGACCTCACCCCGTCAGTAGAGGACGCCTGGTCATTTTTTTTAAATGCCTTCCTCACCATCTTAAATAAGCATGCCCCATTCAAGAAATGTAGAACCAGGAACAGATATAGCCCTTGGTTCTCTCCTGACCTGACTGCCCTTAATTAACCAACACAAAAACATCCTATGGTGTTCTGCATTAGCATCGAACAGCCCCCGTGATATGCAACTTTTCAGGGAAGTTAGAAACCAATATACACAGGCAGTTAGAAAAACCAAGGCTAGCTTTTTCAAGCAGAAATGTGCTTCCTGCAACACAAACTCAAAAAAGTTCTGGAACACTGTAAAGTCCATGGAGAATAATAACACCTCCTCCCAGCTGCTCACTGCACTGAGGATAGGAAACTCTGTCACCACCAATAAATCCACTATAATTGAGAATTTCAATAAGCATTTTTCTACGGCTGGCCATGCTTTCTACCTGGCTACCCCTACCCCGGTCAACAGCACTGCACCCCCCACAGCATCTCGACCAAGCCTTTCCCACGTCTCCTTCTCTCAAATCCAATCAGCTGATGTTCTGAAAGAGCTGCAAAATCTGGACCCCTACAAATCAGTCAGGCTAGATAATCTGGACCCTTTCTTTCTAAAACTATCTGCCGAAATTGTTGCAACCCCTATTACTAGCCTGTTCAACCTCTCTTTCGTGTCGTCTGAGATTCCCTCTTCAAAGGGGGTAACACTCTAGACCCAAACTGCAAGTTAACAAACCATTTTGAATCCCACAGAACCTTCTCCGCTATGCAATCTGGTTTCAGAGCTGGTCATGGGTGCACCTCAGCCACGCTCAAGGTCCTAAATGACATCATAATCCCCATCGATAAGAGACATTGCTGTGCAGCCGTATTCATCGACCTGGCCAAGGCTTTTGACTCTGTCTATCACCACATCCTCATCGGCAGACTCGATAGCCTTGGTTTCTCAAATTATTGCCTCGCCTGATTCACCAACCACTTCTCTGATAGAGTTCAATGTGTCAAATCGGAAGGCCTGTTGTCCGGGCCTTTGGCAGTCTCTATGGGGGTGCCACAGGGTTCAATTCTTGGGGCGACTCTCTTCTCTGTAAACATCAATGATGTCGCTCTTGCTGCTCGACTTCGGCGATGTCATCTACAAAATAGCCTGCAATACCCTACTCAATAAATTGGATGCAGTCTATCACAGTGCCATCCGTTTTGTCACCAAAGCCCCATATACTACCCACCACTGCGACCTGTACGCTCTCGTTGGCTGGCCCTCGCTTCATACTCGTCACCAAACCCACTGGCTCCAGGTCATCTACAATACCCTGCCAGGGAAAGTCCCCCCTTATCTCAGCTCGCTGGTACCATATCAGCACCCACCTGTAGCACGCGCTCCAGCAGGTATCTCTCTCTGGTCACCCCCAAAACCAAATCTTTCTTTGTCCGCCTCTCCTTCCAGTTCTCTGCTGCCAATGACTGGAACGAACTACAAAAATCTCTAAAACTAGAAACACTTATCTCCCTCACTAGCTTTAAGCACCAGCTGTCAGAGCAGCTCACAGATTACTGCACCTGTACATAGCCCATCTATAATTTAGCCCAAACAACTACCGCTTCCCCTACTGTATTTATTTATTTATTTTGCTCCTTTGCACCCCATTATTTCTATTTCTACTTTGCACATTCTTCCACTGCAAATCTATCATTCCAGTGTTTTACTTTCTATATTGAATTTACTTTGCCACCATGGCCTTAATTTGCCTTTACCTCCCTTATCTCATAGACTACATTTTTTCTATTGTATTATTGACTGTATGTTTGTTTTACTCCATGTGTAACTCTGTGTTTTGTATGTGTCGAACTGCTTTGCTTTATCTTGGCCAGGTCGCAATTGTAAATGAGAACTTGTTCTCAACTTGCCTACCTGGTTAAAAAACTAAAACAATTAAGAAAATTAGAAATTAAAAAATTTAAAAATGGTTTTATTATTTACAATATTATGTAGAATAAAAAATATGTGTCACACCCTGACCATATTTTGCTTTGTATGTTTCTATTTTTTGTTTGGTCAGGGTGTGATCTGAGTGGGCATTCTATGTTGTGTGTCTAGTTTGTCTGTTTCTGTGTTTGGCCTGATATGTTTCTCAATCAGAGGCAGGTGTTAGTCATTGTCTCTGATTGGGATCCATATTTAGGTAACCTGTTTGGTGTTGGGTTTTGTGGGTGATTGTTTCCTGTGTTAGTGCCTGTGCCACACGGGACTGTTTTTGGGTTTTCACGGTGTTGTTTTGGTTATGTGTTCATGTTCAGTTTTCTCCTTAAAAAACCATGGACAACTACCGCGCTGCATTTTGGTCCGCCTCTCCTTCAACAGAAGAATCCCGTGACAATCAGAAGCAAAGTCTGATTTCTATTAAATATGGAATAAACAATGGCGGATACCAATTACTTTTGTCAGTTTCAAGTTATTTCAGAGAAAAATGTGCATTCATCGTTTTTTGTGGAAGGGTGCCAACAAATTTGAGCATGTTCGTATATATATTTATACTCTGACATTGGTCGTTCTGTTATGTCTTAATTTCTTGTTTTTTACTGTTAGATATTGTGTGCATTATTGTATTGCTAGATATTCCTGCATTGTTGGAGCTGGATCATTTCACTTGCACTTCCGATAACATCTGCAAAACTGTATATGCGACCAATAAACTTTTGATTTTAAATTGGATTTTAAAATGGAAACTCACTTAGAGTTCTTAGTAATAGTCATTGGTACGTCCATTAAGCACCTGTGAAAAATAGTTGAAAAGAGAGAGGCTCTATTATATGCTTGTGGGCACACAGTTCTCCTGACAGCTGCTTTTTCTCAGATGAGGCCATCGCAGCGGCGCCACCGCTACCCGTACCTCAGTGTCCAGAGTCAGCTTTCAATGAACTAGGGCCAATGAGTGATATTTTTCAGGCCATTGTGTCACTAGATTGGATTTCCTTCTCTCTATAGGTCAGGGCACCGTGTGGTCTCGGGAGAACGGCACAGAGCTGGAATGTGGTGCTTGGCCTTCAAAGGGAGCCGTTCCCCACAGACCTCACCAGGGGAGTTCGCTAATCGCTCAGAACTCCTCTACAAATGAGGCACCACAGGATTTTGCTGACACACATAAAACAAAGTGGGCACCATGTATATGGTAATTCATCAATCGTTCAACTTGTGTAGAGATTACAGGCCTGCTGTAATCATGGGGTGGTGTACATCGATGGGGTCATCTTAGACCGTGCACATCTGACTGGTTAAAGGAGAATGGGGAACAAAACAGGTTGTAAAGCTATAGATGAATCTTGTATATTGACATATCCACATGTACATTAAGATCCTGATGTAGGCTATATTGGATCTGCTAAGCCAGCAGTTTAGTGCCATGGGTGTAGAGATGAAAGCAATATTGAGATACGGTGCCAGTGAAAGTTTTGTAATGCTGGCACATTTTAATGCCGGTGAATTAGACAAATTTCCCTTCCAATTAAATCAACTAGAGAAAGAACATCTATTTTGTTATTATGTCTATGCCTTTGATGACTTCTACGTGAAGACTGGGTTCATAGCTGGGAATATACAGTATGTCATTGGTCAGGCTGGGTTCATAGCTGGGAATATACACTATGCCATTGGTCAGGCTGGGTTCATAGCTGGGAATATACAGTATGTCATTGGTCGGGCTGAGTTCATAGCTGGGAATATACAGTATGTCATTGGTCGGGCTGAGTTCAAGGCAGGGAATATACAGTATGCCATTGGTCGGGCTGACTTCATAGCAGGGAATATACAGTATGCCATTGGTCGGGCTGACTTCATAGCAGGGAATATACAGTATGCCATTGGTCGGGCTGAGTTCATAGCAGGGAATATACAGTATGCCGGGGTTTGGCAACAGGCGGCCAACGGACCAAATCCACTCTGGAAATGTTTTTTTTCTGGGGTGAAAAAAAGACTGTAAAATCACCAGGAAATCAGCAAAAAACATTCCACAAATAACATAAAAAACTGATATACAGTATGTTATTGGTTAGGCTGGGTTCATAGCTGGGAATATACAGTATGTTATTGGTTAGGCTGGGTTCATAGCTGGGAATATACAGTATGTTATTGGTTAGGCTGGGTTCATAGCTGGGAATATACAGTATGTTATTGGTTAGGCTGGGTTCATAGCTGGGAATATACAGTATGTTATTGGTTAGGCTGGGTTCATAGCTGGGAATATACAGTATGTTATTGGTTAGGCTGGGTTCATAGCTGGGAATATACAGTATGTTATTGGTTAGGCTGGGTTCATAGCTGGGAATATACAGTATGTTATTGCGTCTCAATGTAATCAAGGTATGAAATTGTTATTATTTTCAAATACAATCTCATTTTGGGCTTAGTTGTGTTCAATTTGCAGTGTGTCATTTATTACATTTATGTTCCGGCCCGCTAACCTTCCGCTCCGACAGAAATCGCCGCAAGGCTGAATCTACTGTAGATAGTTGTCATTCTCTGACAGAGATCAAAGACTTGATATCTGCCCACAATGTAATAAAAATGATGACATCTTTTGCAAAAACAAACCCTATAATGTTCAGACAGATTCCAGGTGGATGTTATCTGAAGAACAATCTGTCCACTGTGCTTTGATACTGTTTCATTTGGTTAGAGTAACAATGTAACTACTGCAGCTTAACCACAGGCTCCTGCGCTACCTGAGGGAGGTGCTTTAAGCAAGAGCAACTGCTCTGCTGTGCTATGCAGCTGTGCCCGAGGAACTAGCGTGACTGCTTTGGAAAAAAATGCATTTGCATTCCGCCTCACTGTTTATCCTTTTCATATTATTCCTCTATTTCTTAAAACAAATAAATATATGGGGTGAAAATGATGCAGCAAGCTCGAAGGAGAATACGTTCCTCACTTGGGAGAAAGACACAGCCCTGAAGAATACTAAAGAGTCCAGGTTTGGTTTCCCGCCTCTCAGAACAAAGGGTACATTTTCCATCAAAGAGCAACAAAAACTGCTGGCATAAATATGTCTCCTAGTTTGTGTGCTGAGGCCAGAGGTGGCTACGCCATGGGACGTGTTCAAACTGCAGAACGCTAGTTTAGCCTTTTACAAACGGTCACAAAGAAAATCTTACTTTTCAACTCACAAAGAATGTTTTGGCAACCACATCAATAGCTTACACTTAAGATTGAGTGGGGAAAAAATACAAGTCTGTAAGGATCCAAATATGGCCCAATGAACAACAAAGCATATAACGGGATTACTACTTTGGAAGGTATTTGGCACAACTACGGTATGTACTCTGGGACTTTAACAAGAGTTCTACTTAATTATATTACTCCAATATTTTTTAACGAGGCAAGTCAGTTAAGAACAAATTCTTATTTAAAATGACGGCATACACCCCTGGCCAAACCCTCCCCTAAGCCAGACGACGCTGGACCAATTGTGCGCCGCCCTATGGGACTCCTGATTACGTCCGGTTGTGACACAGCCTGGGAACAAACCAGGGTCTGTAGTGACGCCTCTAGCACTGTTATGCAGTGCCTTTGACCCTTGTGTCACACCGGAGGCAAAGTCAATTTTAAAGTCATTTGTCACACATCACTTAAAGTTAGTGTTTGTGATAAGGCCAATCTTTACTTTCAGTACATCCAAGGGCCTGTGGGCCAAGTGAAACAGAACAGGGCTCTGGACTACCATGACCTAATTCTCCATCTAGTTCCCAAGTGACCTACTGTCCTGTACTAGAGTGTGAGGGGAATAGGGACACACCTCAAAGGTAACTCAGAGTTACAGGGACTTTATCATAGTAAAATGTGAACTGTGTCAGAGGGCACTGACTGACGTTTTCTTTCACAGAAGAATACCACTCAGTCTACTAGAGGAAATGAGTCAACGGATGTCTTCATTATTCTGAATAGAACCTTTCCCATTAGGCACTGTGTTGTTGTTTCACCAGTGGGAGGGCCTGGTGACCTAATAAAACTTTGGTGGGTGTGTATATTTGTCCTGTTTCACACATGTACATGTGTATATTAATGTGTGAATTGGAAATGTGTTTTTTGCATATCCCGACTCTCTCTGAGACATCCTCGGAGAGCGGGGTCACGGCCAGGGTCTGCCATTATCAACGGTGACCCTGGAGAAATTAGGGTTAAGTGCCTGGCTCAATTACTGGCCCAACGCTCTAACCGCTAGGCTAACTGCCGCCCACCACCAGACGTCACAGCTACGTACTGTACATATGTGAAATACCTGTGCATCTGTTGTCCCTTTCAAAATCACTGATCTGGGTGAAACAAGGTCATCCATCCTCTCAACTTTGCCCACCATAGCCCCACCTTGGGATTATTTGTGTATTAGTATTGTACTGTTAGACACTGCTGAAAACAAGCATTTTGCTGCACCTGCTTTAACATCTGCTAATATGTGTATGCAACAAATAAACGTTGATTTGATCTGGATTTAGCAGTAGAGTCAAACACACTTTCAGTAACCAAGGTTGGATATGACAAAAAGTTTGACAGCACCTTCATTGTGATCCATTATAGATGTTCATAACTCTAGCCCATTCATAATGTATTATGCAGACTTCAGCACTCTTCATTACTCATACCTCATAACAGCCTACGTGGAGTAATGTAAGAATTAGATTTAATTTTTAATCAGTGCAATACTGCCTGGCAGTCTCTCTCTCAGTTCCAATTCCATTAGACGGATCTTCAAGAACATTCTTTATTGACAAAAATCTTACCGGATCCAAGTCAGACTGTCTCTGCATCGTCACCTAGGCTAGATTAAACAATCCTTGTCTAGAGTACAATAATATCCCAGCCAGGGTCTTTATAGTGCTTTGCAATCATGCCAGTAATTCACATCTCTTACAGAATGCTATATACTTCTGAAACATACCCACCTTGACCCAAACCGTAACCAATTGTAATACAGTTCTGATTTCATTTTAGGTTCAGACCACTTTAATAAAGCTGTCAGATCTAGTCTACAGACTCTCATGTTGAGAACTTTGGAGAACTTGCAAATCAAGATCGGCCGAAAATATAGGAACTACAACAATTGCCTGAATATCAGGATAATTGGTAAGTTTTCTGCAAATTTTGGGTTGCTTTTAGCTCTGCACTGAATACCTAATGTTATTCAACCTTCACAGGATGCTTCATCAATATCCACCATGAAGCCAGATTTCCACAAAACACATACATTATGAACCTCAAAAGAGGGGGCAAAGGGAATTTTGTTTATGCTGTGAGATAAGCCTTAGGAAGAAAAATGACTGTATGTTCCAGAAGAACATGATTAATGCATAGCTCATTTATCCTTCTCTGAAGTGTGAAATTGCAAATGTATCTAAAGTAAACACTGTGGAAATATAATTTTAGCATAGCTAACTCCAGTCCGTATCCGTCTCTTTTTCATAGACATGGCTTTTGGACATGCCATGATCCATTCTTTGTGAATCCCACTGGTTTGCCCCGGTGCCATGCAGCACAGAAGGTGCTCATCTTTAGAAGCTGGAGCATAATCAGGGCTCGGGAAGATGATGAGATGCCAATTAACATCCTGTCGGGCACCTCTCCAATTTATAATGGAATGGGAAGCAGCTGCAGCTCCCTGTACCGAGAAGGGTGGCGATTGAAAATGGATGGGTAGTTTGGCTATAAGGGTCTACATTGGTAGAGGAGAAATGTGCGTGCGTGCGAGTGCGCGTGTGTGTATGGCAAGGAGAGCAATGAAAGCACGTCTAACCCTTCTAACCCCACAGAAGCAAAATGCATCAAAGCTTATCAAGTTTATTATGTATGTGTCAAATGAGATAATTTGCATGATCTAGTGATTAAGACCTTTTGAAATAATCTGCAGCAAAAATGTAAATGTCAGAGAGTCAAATATTTAACTTGTTCTGAAGAATAATTGCCTTCATGAAGCAGCGCTAAATTGTATCATCACTGGCAGTGGAAAACCAGAGAAAGACACGGGATCATAGCCACACGGCCAGAGGAACCGCTGTGACACGGGATCATAGCCACACGGCCAGAGGAACAGCTGTGACACGGGATCATAGCCACACGGCCAGAGGAACAGCTGTGACACGGGATCATAGCCACACGGCCAGAGGAACCGCTGTGACACGGGATCATAGCCACACGACCAGAGGAACATCTGTGACTCGGGATCATAGCCACACGGCCAGAGGAACCGCTGTGACACGGGATCATAGCCACACGGCCAGAGGAACAGCTGTGACACGGGATCATAGCCACACGGCCAGAGGAACAGCTGTGACACGGGATCATAGCCACACGGCCAGAGGAACCGCTGTGACACGGGATCATAGCCACACGGCCAGAGGAACAGCTGTGACACTGGATCATAGCCACACGGCCAGAGGAACCGCTGTGACACGGGATCATAGCCACACGGCCAGAGGAACAGCTGTGACACGGGATCATAGCCACACGGCCAGAGGAACCGCTGTGACACGGGATTATAGCCACACGGCCAGAGGAACCGCTGTGACACGGGATCATAGCCACACGGCCAGAGGAACAGCTGTGACACGGGATCATAGCCACACGGCCAGAGGAACAGCTGTGACACGGGATCATAGCCACACGGCCAGAGGAACCGCTGTGACACGGGATCATAGCCACACGGCCAGAGGAACAGCTGTGACACTGGATCATAGCCACACGGCCAGAGGAACCGCTGTGACACGGGATCATAGCCACACGGCCAGAGGAACCGCTGTGACACGGGATCATAGCCACACGACCAGAGGAACATCTGTGACTCGGGATCATAGCCACACGGCCAGAGGAACAGCTGTGACACGGGATCATAGCCACATGGCCAGAGGAACCGCTGTGACACGGGATCATAGCCACACGGCCAGAGGAACAGCTGTGACACGGGATCATAGCCACACGGCCAGAGGAACAGCTGTGACACGGGATCATAGCCACAAAGCCAGAGGAACAGCTGTGACACGGGATCATAGCCACACGGCCAGAGGAACCGCTGTGACACGGGATCATAGCCACACGGCCAGAGGAACAGCTGTGACACGGGATCATAGCCACACGGCCAAAGGAACAGCTGTGACACGGGATCATAGCCACACGGCCAGAGGAACCGCTGTGACACGGGATCATAGCCACACAGCCAGAGTAACCGCTGTGACACGGGATCATAGCCACACGGCCAGAGGAACAGCTGTGACACGGGATCATAGCCACACGGCCAGAGGAACAGCTTGAACAGGTGAAACAAATGAGCACATTTTGTGCTTTCCAAACTAACCTTAAACTCTAGAAACTAATCGTCACAGATTCCTCTGATCTTTGGCCCGTCTCTCTTTCCGCCAAATGATTTATTCATTGCTAATTTGCTCACTGATTTTCAGTCTGGCCCTGCTGTACCTCTGAGGGCAGCTCTATCAGAGTGAAAGGATTGCATTAAGGACTCAATGTGACAATCTGTGACAGATTCCAAGCTGCACTAATTTCTAGCGAGGGTAAAGCAACTTCTAGTCAGACTAACAGTGAGTCCTCTCTCGCTGAGACAGTCCACTGGGTGTCTCACCATCACCACCACTCTCATCAAATCACACGTGTGTCAGCTACGCCCTCCGTAAGGCAGCCAAACAGCCAAAATGTCATTACAGAGACAAAGTGGAGTCGCAATTCAACGGCCAAGACACGATACGCATGTGGCAGGGACTCCAGACAATCACGGATTATAAAGGGAAAACCATCCAAGTCGAGGGAAACAGGGTGTCGTCGACGCCGACCACCACTGCTCCTGTGGACTGTGAGAGCTCATTCTCTGTGGCTGATTTAAGACATTTAAGCAGGTTAACCCTCGCAAAGCTGCCGGCCCAGACGGCATCCCTAGCCGCGTCCTCAGAGCATGCACATACCAGCTGGAGTGTTTACAGACATATTCAATCTCTCCCTATCCCAGTTTGTTGTCCCCACTTGCTTCAAGATGTCCACCACTGTTCCTCGACCCAAGAAAGTGGAGGTAACTCATGAAGTGATTTGATACTACTTAAAGATCATATCATCTCCACCTTAACAGACACCCTAGACACACTGTGATTTGCATACCACCCCAATAGATCGACAAACGATGCAATCGCCATCGCACTGCACACTGCCCTATCCCATCTGGACAAGAAGAATACCCATGTAAGAATGCTGTGTATTGACTACAGCTCAGTCTTGAACACAATAGTACCATAGTACATAATTAAGCTTGGGGCCCTGGGTCTGAATCCTGCCCTGTGCAACTGGGTCCATGACTTCTTGACGGGCCGCCCCCAGGTGGTGAAGGTAAGCAACAACACCTCCACTTCGCGGCTCCTCAACACAGGGGCCCCACAAGGATGTGTGCTCAACCCCCTCCTGTACTCCCTGTTCACCCTTGACTACGTGGCCACTCAATTCTCCAACTCCATCATCAAGTTTGCAAGTTTGGAGTTTCCTTCACTCTGCAGTCCAACTCATCCCAAACCATCTCAATTGGGTTGAGGTCGGGTGATTGTGGAGTCCAGGTCATCGGATGCAGTACTCCATCACACTCCTTCTTTGTCAAATAGCACTTACACAGCCTGGAGGCATGTTGGGTCATCGTCCTGTTGAAAAATAAAAGATAGTCCCACTACGCGCAAACTTGATGGCATGGCGTACCGCTGCAGAATGCTGTGGTAGCCATGCTGGTTAAGTGTGCCTTGAATTCAAAATAAATGACTGACAGTGTCACCAGCAAAGCACCCCGACACCATCACACCTCCTCCTCCATGCTTCACGGTGGCAACCACATATGCGGAGATCATCTGTTCACCTACTCTGCGTCTCACAAAGACACGGCAGTTGGAACCAAACATCTCAAATTTGGACTCATCAGACCGAAGGACAGATTTCCACGGGTCTAATGTTCATTGCTAGTGTTTCTTGGCCCAAACAAGTCTCTTCTTCTTATTGGTGTGCTTTAGTATTGGTTTCTTTGCAGCAATACGACCATGAAGGCCTGATTCACACAGTCTCATCTGAACAGTTGATGTTGAGATGTGTCTGTTACTTGAACTCTGTGAAGCATTCACTTGGGCTGCAATTTCTGAGGCTGGTAACTCTAATGAACTTATCCTCTGCAGCAGAGGTAACTCTGGGTCTTCCTTTCCAGTGGCGGTCCCCGTGAGAGCCAGTTTCATCATAGAGCTTGATGATTTGACAGTTCTTGACATTTTCTGAATTGACTGACCAAGTCTTAATGTAATGATGGACTGTCGTTTCTATTTGCTTATTTGAGCAGTTCTTGACATAATATGGACTTGGTCTTTTACCAAATAGGGCAATCTTCTGTATACCACCCCTACCTTGTCACAACACAACAGATTGAATCAGTTAAGAAACGTTTTTTAACAAGGCACACCTGTCAATTGAAATACAGTGGGGCAAAAAAGTATTTAGTCAGCCACCAATTGTGCAAGTTCTCCCACTTAAAAAGATGAGAGAGGCCTGTAATTTTCATCATAGGTACACTTCAACTATGACAGACAAAACAAGAGAAAATAAATCCAGAAAATCACTTTGTAGGATTTTTAATGAATTTATTTGCAAATTATGGTGGAAAATAAGTATTTGTTCAATAACAACAGTTGATCTCAATACTTTGTTATATACCATGTGTTGGCAATGACATAGGTCAATTGGTTTTCTGTAAGTCTTCACAAGGTTTTCACACACTGTTGCTAGTATTTTGGCCCATTCCTCCATGCGACAATGCGACCTCCTCCCAACCATCTCTGCAGCACTCCACCAAACACAACAGTGGCTTCGGGACAAGTCCCCGAATGTCATTAAGAGCGCCAGCCAGAGCCCAGACTTGAACCCTTTCGACCAACTCTGGAGAGACCTGAAAATAGCTGTGCAGCAACACTCCCCATCCAACCTGACAAAGCTTGAGAGGATCTGCAGAGAAGAATGGAAGAAACTTCCCAAAATACAGGTGTGCCAAGCTTGTATAAATACAGGTTTTCTAAGCTTGTATTGTCATACCCAAGAAGACTCGATGCTGTAATCGCTGCCAAAGGTGCTTCAACAAAGTACTGAGTAAAGGGTCTGAATACTTATGTAAATGTAATATTTCCGTTTGCTATTTTTTATTGTGTGTAGATTGATGAGGGGGAAAAAACAATTTAATCAATTTTAGAATGAGGCTATGATGTAACCAAATGTCAAGGGGCCTGAATACTTCCGAAGGCACTGCATATATATTTATACTCTAGACTCCGACTTTGCTCGTCCTAATATTTCTATATTTCTTAATTCCATTATTTTACTTTTTAGATTTGTGTGTATTTGTCACGTCCTGACCATAGAGAGTCCTTATTTTCTATGGTAGAGTAGGTCAGGGCATGACTGGGGAGTTAGTCTAGTTTATTATTTCTATGTGGGGTTCAAGGTTTGTTTTTCTATGTTGGGGATTGTGTATGATTCCCAATTAGATGCAGCTGGTAATCGTTGTCCCTAACTGGGGATCATATTTGATTTGATTTGATTTGATTTGATTTAAGTAGCTGTTTTTCCCACCTGTGTTTATGGGATATTGTTTTGAGTTAGTGCACGTAGCATCTCTGTAGTCACGGTTCGTTATTAGTTTATTGTTTATTTGTTTTTGTCTTTACTCAGTTTCACTTTCGAATAAATAGTGTGGAATCAACATCCGCTGCGCCTTGGTCCGACATTTATTCTAATGAACGTGACAGTATTCTTGTGCATTATTTGACATTACTGCACTGTGGGAGCTACTGTATGAACACAAACATTTCACTATACCTGCAATAACATCTGCTAAACATATGTATGTGACCAATAACATTTTATTTTATTTTGGTCATGTGCTCCACTGTATACACTGACATGCAGACCACAAGACAAGGTATCTTTGCTCTCATTGTGCCCAACGGTGTAATTGAGTGATCATGAATCAAATGATTAGCTGTGTGCCCTTCAATCGATACCTAAGTGAAAGAGTGATTGAATAATTTAGGGTAACACATCACATTAACTTGCTGTACCTGTGTAACAATAGTTACATTGTAGTATGGTATCATACATGGCAAGAGTAATCTCTTTGTAATTCTAGTGTCTGGGTATCTCTTTTGGTCCTTTAGCAGTTTATTATCTGGTGAGATTAATGTGCATCACTAAACTGCTACTCTAATATTGGGTAGAAATGTTTCAATGAGTTGGAAGGGTTCCATCAAGAACCCCATGGCTCAAGTGGCGTACACTCTTGGAGCTAGCTACATTGGTATTGTGAGGTGGCGTACACTCTCGGAGCTAGCTACATTGGTATTGTGAGGTGGCGTACACTCTCGGAGCTAGCTACATTGGTATTGTGAGGTGGCGTACACTCTCGGAGCTAGCTACATTGGTATTGTGAGGTGGCGTACACTCTCGGAGCTAGCTACATTGGTATTGTGAGGTGGCGTACACTCTCGGAGCTAGCTACATTGGTATTGTGAGGTGGCGTACACTCTCGGAGCTAGCTACATTGGTATTGTGAGGTGGCGTACACTCTCGGAGCTAGCTACATTGGTATTGTGAGGTGGCGTACACTCTCGGAGCTAGCTACATTGGTATTGTGAGGTGGCATACACCCTCGGAGTTAGCTACATTGGTATTGTGAGGTGGCATACACTCTCGGAGCTAGCTACATTGGTATTGTGAGGTGGAATGCTGATATCTCAGTAAATGCAGTAAATTAAGTAGTTTTGTATTCCAAACAGCATCAACAGGAGATCTTGCAAGGGATAATCAACGAGGGGCTATGCGTTCTATGGAAAATAATGAACGACGTGGAAGGGGTGTTCCAAGTCTCACTAGTGGAGTGGAACTAACCTTCCTCTGAGTTGCCTTATTTTCCTGAACATTATCCCATTTATACCATAGCTATAATTGAACACATTTGTCACAAAAAAATGTGTTCATCCACTGAAGTAGCTTGAACGTTTACTAGATAGCTACAGTAGCTGCCTTGGTAACCAAACAAACAGACTTGCTAGTTTAACTAACCAAACCATCAGTCCTAGCTTGCTATTGTGAAAATCGAATTCAACAATGCTAATAATTTTTTCAATTTTACTTTCGCTTTCAAAAGCAGCTCAAACACAGAACATGTAAGAATAAACTATATAGACATGTAATTCTACCGTGCTGATATGGTACCAGTCAGTATTAAATAGAACATTGCGGTGCTGCCTGAATTTGGGGTGAAATATCTTCAGATTACCTCAACAAATTGACAACTAGAAAGCCAAAAGTCTGCAAGGCTGTAATTGCTGCAAATGGAGGATTCTTTGACGAAAGCAAAGTTTGAAGGATGGAATTATTATTTCAATTAAAAAACATGATTCAAAACCTTATCAACGTCTTGACTACATTTCCTATTCATTTTGCAACTCATTTCATGTATGTTTTCATGGAAAACAAGGACATTTCTAAGTGACCCCAAACTTTTGAATGGTAAAGTTAGCGCTGTCATAAGAAGGGGCATGAGGGAAGCCATATAATATTACATTTGTCTAGTGAGAACGCTTGGCAGAAATGTTGAAAAGTATTATTTAGACATGTACTTTTCTTCGCGCCCAGCCTGTCGTAACCGGCCACGACCAGGAGGTCCGTGGGGCGACGCACAATTGGCCTAGCGTCGTCCGGATTAACAAAGACGTACTTTTCTTAAGTGTAGATTTGTAATGGACTAAAACACGCAACAAAAAAATTGCTGTGAGCCAATTGGGTAATCAATGCAACCACAGGCTGTTTTCCCCAAAGTCTTCCTGAAGCACCTCCCACAAATTGGAATGGCTTGATGGGCACTTCTTATGTACCATAGGGTCAAGCTGCTCCCACAACGGATCAATGGGGTTGAGATCCGGTGACTGTGCTGGCCACTCCATTATCGACAGAATACCAGCTGACTGCTTCTTCCCTAAATAGTTATTGCATAGTTTGGAGCTGTGCTTTGGGTCATTGTTCTGTTGTAGGAGGAAATTGGCTCCAATTAAGCATTGTCCACACGGTATGGCATGGTGTTGGAAAATGGAGTGATAGCCTTCCTGCCTAGAAGGCCAGCATCCCGGAGTCACCTCTTCACTGTTGACGTTGAGACTGGTGTTTTGTGGGTACTATTTAATGAAGCTGCCAGTTGAGGACTTTTGAGGCATCTGTTTCTCAAACTAGACACTCTAATGTACTTGTCTTCTTGCTCAGTTGTGCACTGGGGCCTCACACTCCTCTTTCTATTCTGGTTAGAGTCAGTTTGTGCTGTTCCGTGAAGGGAGTAGTACACAGCGTTGTGCGGGATCTTCAGTTTTTTGGCAATTTCTCTCATGGAATAGCCTTCATTTCTCAGAACAAGAATGGACTGACGAGATTCAGAAGAAAGGTCTTTGTTTCTGGCCATTTTGAGACTGTAATCAAACCCACAAATGAAGATGCTCCAGATACTCAACTAGTCTAAAGAAGGCCAGTTTTATTGATTCTTTAATTAGAACAACATTTTTGAGCTGTGCTAACATCATTGCAAAAGGGTTTTCTAATGATCAATTAGCCTTTAAAAATTATAAACTTGGATTAGCTAACACAACGTGCCATTGGAACACATGAGTGATGGTTGCTGATAATGAGCCTCTAAACGCCGATGTAGATATTCCATAACAAATCTGCCGTTTCTAGCTACAATAGTAATTTACAACATTAACCTTTCTAGGGCAGGCGTTCTGCTAGCGAAACACCTCGACAACATTCCGCTGAAAAGGCAGCGAGTCCAATACAGCAAATGAAAGATAAACCTCTTGTTAATCTACCCATCGTGTCCAATTTCAAAAAGGCTTTACATCGAAAACACAACATATGATTATGTTAGGTCATAGCCAAGTCAAAAAAACACACAGACATTATCCAGCCAAAGATAGGAGTCACAAAAAGCAGAAATATAAATAAAATGAATCACTAACCTTTGATGATCTTCATCAGATGACACTCATAGGACATCATGTTACACAATACATGTATGTTTTGTTCGATAATGTGCATATTTATATCTAAAAATCTCAGTTTACATTGGCGCGTTACGTGCAGTAATGTTTTGATTCCAAAACATCCGGTGATTTTGCAGAAATACTCATAATAAACATTGATAAAAGCTACAAGTGTTATTCACAGAATTAAAGATAGACTTCTCCTTAATTCAACCGCTGTGTCATATTTCAACAAAACTTTACGGAAAAAGCATGATCTGAGAACGGCACTCAGAGCCCAATCCAGCCAAAGAAATATCCGCCATGTTGGAGTCAACAGAAATTAGAAATAACACTATAACTTTTGACTTACCTTTGATGATCTTCATCAGAAGGCACACCCAGGAATCCCAGTTTGACAATAAATGACTGATTTGTTCCATAAAGTCCATCATTTATGTCCAAATAGCCACTTGTTGTTAGCATGTTCAGCCCAGTAATCCATCTTCGTGAGGCGCGAGCACTTCGTCCAGACAAAAACTCGAAAAGTTCCGTTACAGGTCATAGAAACAAGTCAAACGATGTATGGAATCAATCTTTAGGATGTTTTTAACATAAATCATCAATAAGGTTCCAACCGGAGAATTTCATTGTCTGAAGAAAAGCACTGGAACGAAAGCTAACTCTGTCGGGAGCGTGCATCCCGAGCCTGAGACACTCTGTCAGACCCATGACTCATTCAGCTCCCATTCCCCCTCCTTTATAGCAGAAGCCTGAAACAAGTTTCTAAAGACGGTTGAGGACTAGTGGAAGCCGTAGAAAGTGCACCTTGACCCCATAGACACTGTGTATTCGGTAGGCCAAGCTTTGAAAAACTACAAACCTCAGATTCCCACTTCCTGGTTGGATTTTTCTCAGGTTTTCGCCTGCCATATGAGTTCTGTTATACTAACAGACATGATTCAAACAGTTTTAGAAACGTCAGAGTGTTTTCTATCCAATACTAATAATAATATGCATATATTAGCATCTGGGACAGAGTAGGAGGCAGTTCACTCTGGGCACGCTATTCATCCAAAAGTGAAAATGTTGCCCCCTATCCCAAAAAGGTTTTAACAATGTCTATACTGTATTTCAAATCAAATCAAATGTTGTTAGTCACATGCGCCGAATACAACAGGTGTAGACCTTACAGTGAAATGCTTACTTATGAGCCCCTAACCGACAGTGCAATTTAAAAAAATACGGATAAGAATAAAAGATAAAAATAAAAAGTCATTAAAGAGCAGCAGTAAAAAATAGTAATATATACAGGGAGGTGACGGTACAGAGTCAATGTGCAGGGGCACCTGTCTGGCTAGCCGTTTGACTAGATGTCCATTGGTCTTATGGCTTGGGGGTAGAAGCTTAGAAGCCTCTTGGACCTAGACTTGGCGCTCCGGTACCGCTTGCCGTGTGGTAGCAGAGAGAACAGTCTATGACTAGGTTGGCTGGAGTCTTTGACAATTTGTAGGGCCTTCGTCTGACACCACCTGGTAAAGAGGTCCTGGATGGCAGGAAGCTTGGCCCCAGTGATGCACTGGGCCGTACGCACTACCCACTGTAGTGCCTTGCAGTCGGAGGCTGAGCAGTTGCCATACCAGGCAGTGATGAAACCAGTCTAGATGCTCTCGATGGTGCAGCAGTAGAACCTTTTGAGGATCTGAGGACCCATGCCAAATCTTTTCAGTCTTCTGAGGGGAGATAGGATTTGTCGTGCCAGCTTCATAACTGTCCAGTTGCAGAGGGAGGTGTTTAGTTCCAGGGTCCTTAGCTTATTGATGAGCTTTGAGGGCACTATGGTGTTGAACGCTGAGCTGTAGTCAATGAATAGCATTCTCACATAGGTGTTCCTTTTGTTCAGGTGGGAAAGGGCAGTGTGGAGTGCAGTAGAGATTGCATCATCTGTGGATATGTTGGGGCGGTATGCAAATTGGAGTGGGCCTAGGGTTTCTGGGTTGATGGTGTTGATGTGAGCCAAGACCAGCCTTTCAAAGCACTTCATGGCTACAGACGTGAATGCTACAGGTCGGAAGTCATTTACAGTGCCTTGCGAAAGTATTTCGCCCCCCTTGAACTTTGCGACCTTTTGCCACATTTCAGGCTTCAAACATAAAGATATAAAACTGTATTTTTTTGTGAAGAATCAACAACAAGTGGGACACAATCATGAAGTGGAACGACATTTATTGGATATTTCAAACTTTTTTAACAAATCAAAAACTGAAAAATTGGGCGTGCAAAATTATTCAGCCCCTTTACTTTCAGTGCAGCAAACTCTCTCCAGAAGTTCAGTGAGGATCTCTGAATGATCCAATGTTGACCTAAATGACTAATGATGATAAATACAATCCACCTGTGTGTAATCAAGTCTCTGTATAAATGCACCTGCACTGTGATAGTCTCAGAGGTCCGTTAAAAGCGCAGAGAGCATCATGAAGAACAAGGAACACACCAGGCAGGTCCGAGATACTGTTGTGAAGAAGTTTAAAGCCGGATTTGGATACAAAAAGATTTCCAGGGACAGGGAAGATGGTTAAAATTGATGGGAAGATGGACGGAGCCAAATACAGGACCATTCTGGAAGAAAACCTGATGGAGTCTGCAAAAGACCTGAGACTGGGACGGAGATTTGTCTTCCAACAAGACAATGATCCAAAACATAAAGCAAAATCTACAATGGAATGGTTCAAAAATAAACATATCCAGGTGTTAGAATGGCCAAGTCAAAGTCCAGACCTGAATCCAATCGAGAATCTGTGGAAAGAACTGAAAACTGCTGTTCACAAATGCTCTCCATCCAACCTCACTGAGCTCGAGCTGTTTTGCAAGGAGTAATGGGAAAACATTTCCGTTTCTCGATGTGCAAAACTGATAGAGACATACCCCAAGCGACTTACAGCTGTAATCGCAGCAAAAGGTGGCGCTACAAAGTATTAACTTAAGGGGGGCTGAATAATTTTGCACGCCCAATTTTTCAGTTTTTGATTTGTTAAAAAAGTTTGAAATATCCAATAAATGTCGTTCCACTTCATGATTGTGTCCCACTTGTTGTTGATTCTTCACAAAAAAATACAGTTTTATATCTTTATGTTTGAAGCCTGAAATGTGGCAAAAGGCCGCAAAGTTCAAGGGAGCCGAATACTTTCGCAAGGCACTGTAGGCAGGTTACCTTAGTGTTCTTGGGCACAGGCACTATGGTGGTCAGCTTAAAACATGTTGGTATTACAGACTCGGACAGGGAAAGGTTGAAAATGTCACTTGCTAAAGACACTAGCTAGCATGCTCATAGTACACATTTCTGATCAATTTGATATTATTTAACAATAACAATAAACATGCTTTTCTTTCAAAAACAAGGACATTTCTAAGTGACCCCAAACTTTTGAACGGTAGTGTACATTGAACATCAGCTTTTCAGCATGTTTTGTTATTTCTTTATAACAAAAAAATTGACTATGAAGCTGGCTCTTTTACAATGGGGATCAATGGGATAGAATGTTTGTTTTCCCCAATTTTGGGGCGTGGTCGAGGGGAATTCCTTCTTATGACATGAATACCGACTCGGAGTACACTGTGCGTTATAGGGAAATACGGCACACTCAAGAATGCCCTTCAAGCCAATTAGGAACAAGTATTCAACAATGCCATGGTTTAAAGTTACATAATGAGATGGATTTGATAAGGAACACATACATGATGCTTTGTATTTGTGTCACACTTTGACATTCATGAGGTGTCTGCATCTAATTGGTTTGCTGAATAGTATGTTGAAATGATGAGCGATTCAGTTCAGACAGCCCCCTATGACTTTCAGGACATGCATCTTCCAAACCTTTGCGATATGTCACTTGAGTTCCTTTAAGATTTTTTTCCATTACACTAAAAGGTTTTTCTAAAAATAGAACTCACTTGCAATGATAAAGTTTTCTCATTCAGAGAATTTGAACTTGGAGAATTACATCATGGATTTACAATGCTTCATTACGCAAGAGGATGTTAATCAGACAGAAACTGATTAGATATTGTTATTTCTAGTTGCCAGACTGGAGGCTACAGGCCAGGTGAGTGAAAATGACACTAAAGCAGTTTGAAAACAAAATTATGGACCAAATGTGGAGATAAAACTGAGCCCAAAAGAAGTCAATTGCATTAAAAGGTCAGGTATTACAGTGTTAGACTCCACTTTGTAATTTACAAACAAAGAGAGCATGTTTTATCACTGTGGCCAGAAATCTATGTCTGTGTCTTATTAAGCCATATCTATTGGCCCTCTGTTATGGTCCCTGAGCACAGATATGACAGTAATACATTCAACTTGGTGTCACCATTGCAAGAAAAACCACTTGCAGGAAATGTCTGTTTCACTTTATGGCCCAAACTAGATTTATCTGCACCCTGCCTGTTGCAGCACCATTTTAATGGCCTCATAAAATGGTGCATCCATTGAAGCACAAGAAGCCTGGCATCCTAGATTCCATTCTAGATTCCATTCTAGATTCCATTCTGATTTCCATTCAGATGGAGAGCCGGCCATGCATTCAATTCCCTGTTCCCCACCTTTATACCTCTCTCACCTCTCTATCTATACCTGCCTCTATTCCTATAACCATTCCTCACAAGCATCAGCATTAAATTAATGCCTTGTGACACCTGTAGAGACAATGATCTGTGAGAACTGCTTAAACGGATTCCAATTTCAATCTACTCCCTCTACAGAGTCTAAATGAAATTGCTGACCATGTTAAGATACGGCAGATCATTGCCATCAACGTCCCATACCACAGGTGTGTGGCTCTGTATCTGTGCATGGAATGCTAAGGGTATTTGCCTTTGAGTTAGCATCGCTGTTGTCTGGTTTTTCAAGCGTCTCAGTGTTTGGAAGCACTAAATCAATACAGTCTATGTGGGTAATCATATTTCAAAACGCAGCCAACTGTTGGAGGAGCTCTTTTTTTGCATTTGAAAACAGAGATTAAAGCAACACAAACTATGAACTATACAGGGGTTCCAGCATCAAATCAAATCAAACATGACTTTGGAAAACTGAAAATCAACTGTAGTCTATTCATTGTAACTTAAGCTTTTGCTAATTTTTTTCTCATGAGAATTCATTCATATTGCTATCAAGCCTTCCTCTAAATTCAATTTATTGTAGAATCCCTTACTTATAATACCCTCTGAGAAAAGGAGGGTTATATTAAATACCTCCTGCTATCCCGTGCGGTAAACCTTTGTCACTGTAGTTCTTCACTTCACAGTATTATCAGTAATACTACCAAACACATCATTCATTTCCCAGACACAAAGTGTCCTTGTTGAAATTTGGGAGTGCAGGCTGAGCTTCTTGATTTTCAAAGCACACGTTACACTCCTTTTTGTATAAGCCCAGCGTGTGTCCATAAGGTCTGTAAGTCACATCAGCCTAACTGGGGAAGATAGTTTGTGGACTTTCTCAGGCACTGTTGGAGCTCTTTAAATGAAGCCCCAATCGATCAGTCAGCCAACCTCTCTTTTCTTCTCCATCGCCTCTCGCTCTCTCTCTTCTCCATCTCCTTCCCTCCCTACCTTCAACAACTGTTTTAACGCATCATTTATTTATTTAATTAAGGAGCTAGACTGTGGAGTGCAGTTGTTGACTGTAGAGTGGTGCTTTGAAAAAAGCAAGTAAAAGTCATGAGCTTCAACAATGCAGGCTCCCAGATTACATGAGTCGGAACACAAATACAGCCTATTTTCAAGTTATGCTTTTAGTTTTACATTTAACTTACAATAATCTTACATACCCAAAGCTACAGTTGAGGATAATCCCAAGAAAAGGCAAAGGAAAACACATTCCACCTTTTTATTTCATATCCCTTCATGCACTATTTTACCAACACGTATCACAAGGGTAAAATTTTATGACTAATCTGCCTTTGCTCTGAGAGAAAATATATCTGTAAACAGTGTAATAGATCCTGTCCTCCATCTCTATCCTCCATCTCTCTATCTCCTGCTGTAATGAACTACATAATACAGGTCCCGCTGGACCTGAACATGAATTATGATCAAATTTGAAATGAGCCAAATGCACTTTATTTTGTACTCTTACTTGGCATTTTGAAGGTAATAATAATAAACAACGTGTATTATGTAGTTCATTTCTTTTGCATATGTGTGCTTTACAAGAAGAAAATGATGAAAAATAAAGATTGGCAAGAGCAGGGACCTACAGAATTGTATAACACATTCCCTCCTTCTGGACCAATCTACCAAGGCCAGGCAATCTGATTGCTTTCTTCTAGGCCAGTAAGGTAAGGCTAAGCAATCTACAATGCCTTTTAAAAGACACAGACAGACAGACAGACAGACAGACAGACAGACAGACAGACAGACAGACAGACAGACAGACAGACAGACAGACAGACAGACAGACAGACAGACAGACAGACAGACAGACAGACAGACAGTGAGTGAGGGACTGAGTGAGTGAGTGAATGAGTGAGTGAGTGAGTGAGTGAGTGAAAGACATCGGCCACATAAAAATATATTATTTGGTACACAGGCATTCTTCTCAGGTTGATGAAACAGAATCTCTCTCCCATTTTTCATCTTTGACTCTGCAAATTGTAGAAATTAATACTCCGTGCCTGTCAAGGTTCAGTGCAATGTTGTTATGAAAACACAATACTAAACTAATCTGAGGATCAGAAGACTTGAAAGATTTAACAACTAAAAAGATCCATCATTTCATTTATTTCATGTTCAATTCCATTTAATTGTTTAGTCTTTCTTATCTTTCAAAGATAAAAAAGTGTAAACTGATGAACTTAGGCGGGTAACACTGAATTGAGTTGATCAATTATATCAATATGCAATTAAAGGGTAATTACTATGTAACAACATGTTAATGCAATGTTGTTTATTCTTGGTGTACTTAATTATAATAATAATACATGGGACTTATATACGCTTTTCATGGACCCAAAGTCATTTTACAATTATAGAAATGTAAAAGAAAAGCAACATCATAGGAGTCAAAACAAAACATCAGACTAAACAATACAAAGAGAGGAGTGGGGTCAAAGAAGGGAAAGAGTGTGATGTATCAGTGTAGGGGGAGCGGGGGGGTTTGGATATGAACCTGGTTTAGGGTATGAGGTAGGGTAAGGGTTAGGTGCTGCTCACTATGGTGAAGAGAGGTGTGTCTTAGTAGTGTATTTATTTGCTTGTGTGTGTGTGGAGGGGGGGGGGGGGCTTAAGTGTAGACCTTGTCAAAAAGGTTTGGCTTTAGGAGGGACTGAAAGATAGTGATGGACTCCGAGTCACAGATGGCTGGAGGGAGGGAATTCCAGAGCCCTTGAGAAGGCCCTGCTGCCAAAGCTCTGGAGCTTCTCCTGGGGATGACACGGTGGCCCAATGTGGCGTAACGGAGTGCGCATGTGGGTTGGTGGGGGAGTAGAAGGTCTGAGAAGTATTGGGGGGGCAAGGTAATGAAGAGCTTTGTAGGTCAGAAGGAGGATCTTGTAATCAATGTGTTGGGAGACAGCGAGCCAGTGTAGTTCACAGAGGACAGGGGTGATGTCCTGCCAGGACTTGGTGTGGGTGAGGAGGCAGGCTGCAGAGTTTTGAAATATTTGGAGCTTATGGAGGGAGCTTGAGCTGATGCCGGAGAGTAGTGAGATGCAGTAGTCAAGACGGGAGGAGATAAAAACATGTATGAGGGTTTCAGCGGCAGGACAGGAGTGGGAGGACCTGACTTTCGCAATGTTGCGGAGGTGGAAGAATGAGGATTCGACAGTCTCTCTTGTGTGCTGGTCAAATGAGAGAGGTGGATGATGCCAAGGTTGGAGGGAGGGAGAGATAGTGGTGTCATCAATGGTGAGGGTGAGGTTGCCACCGTTGCTGAGGGTCGATTTGGGGCCTATGATGAGGAGTTCCATGTTATCACTATTGAGCTTAAGGAAGTTTTGTTGCATCCATGTTTTTATTGCAGAGAGGCAGGATTCAATGTGGGTCAGAGGTGGGTTGAGGAGGGATTCGGTGCTAGGTAGATACGATGCGAGGTAGATACGGGTGTCATCGGCCTAGCAGTGGAAGTTAAGGTTGAAGTGACGGATGATCTGACCAAGGGGGAGGATGTAGATGATGAAGATCAAGGGACCCAGCACAGGTTTCAGGTGTGACGGTTGGTAGGTTGATAGGGGGAGAGCCGGGTTTCAGGTGTGACGGTTTGTAGGTTGACAGGGGGAGAGCCAGGTTTCAGGTGTGACGGTTGGTAGGTTGACAGGGGGAGAGCCGGGTTTCAGGTGTGATGGTTGGTAGGTTGACAGGGGGAGAGCCGGGTTTCAGGTGTGACGGTTGGTAGGTTGACAGGGGGAGAGGCAGTTGAGGGAGATTGATCAGTCAGTGATTGATTTATTTTAGTGATTTTGTCCTTGAAAAACTGAAGGAAGGAGTTACAGAGTTCAGTGGAGGGAGTAGAGAAGGTGTCATCACCGGGCTGTAGTAGTTTTCTGGCAATGGAGAAGTCCGGAAGTTCTTAGTGGAGTGATGATGTTGGAGAAGTAGGTGGACCTGGCAGCACGGAGGGCATCTCTGTAGGTGGAGAGGTGGAGTTTCTTGACCTCACCGTGAACAGTGAGGCCAGACGTCCTCTTGGGCTCTCCAGGAGGCATCCAGCTTGCTTCAGGGCACTGAGCTCAGGGGTAAACCGAGGCGAGGAGAAGGAGACAGGTTTAGTTTGGGGGGGGGGGGGTCAGAGAGTTGAGGGAGACAGACAGAGCAGTATTTTATTGGGCAGATAGTTCATCAGGAGAGTTGGGGGTGTGGTCAAGGGGCAGGGCAGAGTAGAGCAGCTGGCATCAGAGAGTTGGAGGTGATCAACAGCTTTGACGTTGTGGCAGGAGATAAGGAGTTTGTCAGTGTTGTGGGGTGAGTATGAGGTAAGAGAGAAATTAAGGATCTTGTGGTCAGACAGTGGGAACAGGGAGGGGGAAATATTAGTTATTTTGAGGCCAACAGAGCAGATGAGGTCAAGTATGTATAATGAAATCAGAGGCAAGTTTTGAGTTTGAGTCCACGTGAATATTCATATCTCCAAGCAAAAGTAAGCGGCGGGAGAGTGGGACAGCAATGGTGAGTAGTTCAGGTAGTTCAGAGAGGAATGATTCGTTGACTTTAGGAGGACGGTACACAAGTATAATGGTCATGGAGCAAGATGATTTGTAAGCAATGTATTCAAATGAGGAGACAGTAAGGAGAGACAGTTATTTAGATTTTAGAGTTGTACCGTACAGAGAGGATTTCACCAGCAGTGGTGACACAGGTAGCCATAACCAGCTGGAGAAGCTTGGTAATGAGAAAAGAAATCACTAGGTTCTTGCCTTTTTTCTATCAGGGAGTCATACTGAGACCAAGGTTTCTTACAGATGAGCCCTGAATTACAGAAATGATAGAAAATACACACATCAATATCAATACAAGATGCAAGCAGAAAGAACAACATGGTCATAAAAAACAAACACATTCATCAGTATAAAGATCCTGAATCAGCTTTCTTTTTTTTTTTACCCCTTTTTCTCCCCAATTTCGTGGTATCCAATTGTTAGTAGTTACTGTCTTGTCTCATCGCTACAACTCCTGCACGGGCTCGGGAGAGACGAAGGTCGAAAGCCATGCGTCCTCCGAAACACAACCCAACCAAGCCGCGTTGCTTCTTAACACAGCGCGCATCCAACGCGGAAGCCAGCCGCACCAATGTGTCGGAGGAAACACCGTGCACCTGGTGACCTGGTTAGCGTGCTCCGAGCCCGGCCCGCCACAGGAGTCGCTAGTGCGCGATGAGACAAGGATATCCCTACCGGCCAAACCCTCCCTAACCCGGACGACGCTAGGCAAATTGTGCGTGCGCCATGGACCTCCTGGTCGCGGCCGGCTGCGACAGAGCCTGGACTCGAAACCAGAGTCTCTGGTGGCACAGCTAGCACTGCGATGCAATGCCTTAGACCACTCAATCAGCTTTCTGAATTGCCTTAGAGGAACCAACACATCAAATTTAAGAACATTTTGAAGATTGTTCACAAATAAGGGGAAAGAACTAAAAGCTGATTTACCTCCATAGAGGCCAAAGGAATTTCCAGAGTTAACCATCCTTGAGACCATCCCTGAGACCGTGGGTGGCAACTCGTGTCTAAAGTTTAGTAATGATGTTAGGTACAGTGGGACTTTTTGTTAAAGGGTTTTATAAATGAAAACATAGCAATGTATCAACCTACGTGACATCAAAGAGGTCCAACCAACTTTCTGCTAGAGAATCCAGTGATGAGTACTAAACTTGTCCCCTGTAATAAAGCACAGTGCTCTGTGATAAACTGCATCTATTCGCTTTAATAAAGTAGAAGATTCATTCGTATAGATGATGTCACCACAGTCTAGAACCGATAGGAATGTCGACTGAATAATCTGCGTTCTACCATTTAGCGAGAGGCAGGACTGAATTATCTAAAGCAGCATAAGGTTGATATAGCTCTTCTTCAGGAGACACACTTGACTGATTCTGAGTGTTATAAACTGAAGAGAGAGTGTACTATTCATCTTTCACCTCTCGGGCAAAAGGTGTGGCCATTCACATTAATAAGCATTGCCCGTTTCAGCTACAATCTCAGATTAAAGACACAAGGGTAGGTATGTGATCATTCAAGGCTTCCTTAACACTGAGCCCATTTCCATTGTGAATGTGTATGGGCCTAACCATAATGATTGTACATTTTACCAAGACATCTTTTTTAAGTTAATGTGCCCCTCATCAGAGATAATAATGACAGGGGATTTTAACTTGGTACTGGACCCTTCCAGTTGTCGTGTCTTCATTATCATTAAATGAAGATTTTTAGTTTTATCAAAGATTCTCTGTAATTAGTATTACGCGATTAAACTGATTAATCATGTAACTGTAATTAACTAGGAAGTCGGGGCACCAAGGAAAATATTCAGATTACAAAATTATAATTTCCTAATATAACTTCTCAGATATTTTATATCTTTTAGTCTTCGAATTAATGAATTATTTATTTTACCTCACGTTAGTCTCATTCCAAACATCGTAAATTGTTGGTTATCTGCATGAACCCAGTCTTCACTATGAGTCATCCATACATCAATTGTCTTAATAATTTATTTATTAACTAACTTAACAATCACAGAAATGCATAAACAAACAAACAAAGTAAATATGGTTACAAGAAATGATAGGGGAATGTGCCCTAGTGGGCTACCGGCATGGTGGCTTGTTGTACAAAAGGTAAGTCGGGGTCGACTGAGATGACAACACACAGTTGCTAATTATAACAATTGAAATGCTAATCCTTTGCACATGAATGCTCACTCATTTGGGAACAATTGCTCTCTCTCTCTCTCTCTCTCTCTCTCTCTCTCTCAATTCAATTCAATTCAAGGGCTTTATTGGCATGGGAAACATGTGTTAACATTGCCAAAGCAAGTGAGGTAGATAATATATAAAGTGAATATATAAAGTGAAATAAACAATAAAAATTAACAGTAAACATTACACATACAGAAGTTTCAAAACAATAAAGACATTACAAATGTCATATTATATATATACAGTGTTTTAACAATGTACAAATGGTTAAAGGACACAAGATGAAATAAATAAGGGTTGTATTTACAATGGTGTGTGTTCTTCACTGGTTGCCCTTTTCTCGTGGCAACAGGTCACAAATCTTGCTGCTGTGATGGCACACTGTGGAATTTCACCCAGTAGATATGAGAGTTTTTCAAAATTGGATTTGTTTTCGAATTCTTTGTAGATCTGTGTAATCTGAGGGAAATATGTCTCTCTAATATGGTCATACATTGGGCAGGAGGTTAGGAAGTGCATCTCAGTTTCCACCTCATTTTGTGGGCAGTGAGCACATAGCCTGTCTTCTCTTGAGAGCCATGTCTGCCTACGGCAGCCTTTCTCAATATTAAGGCTATGCTCACTGAGTCTGTACATAGTCAAAGCTTTCCTTAATTTTGGGTCAGTCACAGTGGTCAGGTATTCTGCCGCTGTGTACTCTCTGTGTAGGGCCAAATAGCATTCTAGTTTGCTAGTTTTTTTGTTAATTCTTTCTAATGTGTCAAGTAATTATCTTTTTGTTTTCTCATGATATGGTTGGGTCTAATTGTGCTGCTGTCCTGGGGCTCTGTAGGGTGTGTTTGTGTTTGTGAACTGAGCCCCAGGACCAGCTTGCTTAGGGGACTCTTCTCCAGGTTCATCTCTCTGTAGGTGATGGCTTTGTTATGGAAGGTTTGGGAATCGCTTCCTTTTAGGTGGTTATAGAATTTAACGTCTCTTTTCTGGATTTTGATAGTTAGCGGGTATCGGTCTAATTCTGCTCTGCTTGCATTATTTGGTGTTCTACATTGTACACGGGGGATATTTTTGCAGAATTCTGCGTGCAGAGTCTCAATTTGGTGTTTGTCCCATTTTGTGAAGTCTTGGTTGGTGAGTGGACCCCAGACCTCACATATGACTGATTCAAGTGTTTTTAGCCAAATCCTAATTGGTATGTTGAAATTTATGTTCCTTTTGATGGCATAGAATGCCCTTCTTGCCTTGTCTCTCAGATCGTTCACAGCTTTGTGGAAGTTACCTGTGGCGCTGATGTTTAGGCCAAGGTATGTGTAGTTTTTGGTGTGCTCTAGGGCAACAGTGTCTAGATGGAATTTGTATTTGTGGTCCTGGTGACTGGACCTTTTTTGGAACACCATTATTTTGGTCTTACTGAGATTTACTGTCAGGGCCCAGGTCTGACAGAATCTGTGCATAAGATCTAGGTCCTGCTGTAGGCCCTCCTTGGTTGGTGACAGAAGCACCAGATCATCAGCAAACAGCAGACATTTGACTTCAGATTCTAGTAGGATGAGGCCGGGTGCTGCAGACTTTTCTAGTGCCCGCGCCAATTCGTTGATATATGTGTTGAAGAGGGTGGGGCTTAAGCTGCATCCCTGTCTCACCCCACGACCCTGTGTGAAGAAATGTGTTTTTTTGCCAATTTTAACCGCACACTTGTTGTTTGTGTACATGGATTTTATAATGTCGTATGTTTTAGCCCCAACACCACTTTCCATCAGTTTGTATAGCAGACCCTCATGCCAAATTGAGTCGAAGGCTTTTTTGAAATCAACAAAGCATGAGAAGACTTTGCCTTTGTTTTGGTTTGTTTGGTTGTCAATTAGGGTGTGCAGGGTGAATACATGGTCTGTTGTATGGTAATTTGGTAAAAAGCCAATTTGACATTTGCTCAGTACATTGTTTTCATTGAGGAAATGTACAAGTCTGCTGTTAATGATAATGCAGAGGATTTTCCCAAGGTTACTGTTGACACATATTCCACAGTAGTTATTGGGGTCAAATTTGTCTCCACTTTTGTGGATTGGGGTGATCAGTCCTTGGTTCCAAATATTGGGGAAGATGCCAGGGCTAAGTATGATGTTAAAGAGTTTTAGTATAGCCAATTGGAATTTGTTGTCTGTATATTTGATCATTTCATTGAGGATACCATCAACACCACAGGCCTTTTTGGCCTTTTTTTTTATTTTGTCCTGTAACTCATTCAATGTAATTGGAGAATCCAGTGGGTTCTGGTAGTCTTTAATAGTTGATTCTAAGATCTCTCTCTCTCTCTCTCTCTCTCTCTCTCTCTCTCTCTCTCTCTCTCTCTCTCTCTCTCTCTCTCTCTCTCTCTCTCTCTCTCTCTCTCTCTCTCTCTCTCTCTCTCTCTCTCTCTCTCTCTCTCTCTCTCTCTCTCTCTCTCTCGTGGTTAGAGGGGATAGTTCAGAGTGACATTCATTCATGTTGTTGTAGAATGGATGTTTCAGCGGTTGTCGTTCTTCGCTTTCAATGATACCGAATTCCTAGCTGCAGACTAGTAATTCATATCAAAGACTTGTTCTTATTCTGTCGGTATCGATACTCTAAGAGTTTAACCACGTGGTATGGTTAAAAGATTTAGCAATGTTCTGCAACCTTTGTCCTCTCGTAATGGAGAAAAATATGGTCTGTTGAGAACTTCTCAAAGTTGGGGTTTTATTCGGGAGTTGCAGAAAAGGGCCTGTCCCAGGATGCCCGATCCTAACTGAGCTCATGGGTGGTCCTATGATTTAGTTAAACTCAAAAGGGAATTGGAGTTTCCTTCATTAAACAGTACAAAATCACATTACACAATTTTACAAATAGTATCATCCTCACTCATTCATCTTATACAACAATTAGATGTAAACCTCATATCTGAGGCTATTATATAAACAGCGTTATGGTAATATGGCCGCACCGTCTCCCATGAGCTTCACCAAGATTACCAAGCGGACCAGTTTGTAGCTGGATTCTTCACCGATCTTTTATACCTTCTCCGGAACTTGAATGTTGTTCGGACCTCAAGTTCTGTGAGATGGAAGAAATTCCTTTGTTCTCTATGATGGCCATGAGGAGATCTTCCCTAGGAATGTACGACCTCTCTGACCACAGCAGCCTGTTTGTAGGAGGCAGAGAGAGGGGGATGGGGCTTGCTGTACCCAAAGAGGGCAACAGAATGACACAGTGATAGATATTCCTCTAATAGTATCAACCTCACACAACTACAATGTTAATATCAGAAATGAAAGATTTAGGACTTGTAGACGTATGGAGCTTTCACAACCAAAAGGGTCAAGAATACTAATTTTACTATCCTGTCCATAACAGTTACTCTAGAATTGACTTATTTCTTATACCTGCAGGCAAGGGAAGTTTACTACCAAGATGTAACTATTTACCAAGTGTAAGTATTTACCAAGATGTATATCAGATCACTCTGCCCTGCTGGTTTCACTACCAGTCAGTAAAACACAACCACCCTCAAGAAGGTGGAGGTTTGGCACATACTTACTAAATAATCCCACATTTGTAACATTTCTGAACACTCATATCGACATATTTATAAGCACCAATAACAATGCCTCCCCCTAACTTTATGGGAAGCTCTCCTTGCATATCTGAGGGTTCAAATCATTTAGTTTAGTTCAGGTGCTCGTAAGATGTATACAGTGCCTTGCGAAAGTATTCGGCCCCCTTGAACTTTGCGACCTTTTGCCACATTTCAGGCTTCAAACATAAAGATATATAACTGTATTTTTTTGTGAAGAATCAACAACAAGTGGGACACAATCATGAAGTGGAACGACATTTATTGGATATTTCAAACTTTTTTAACAAATCAAAAACTGAAAAATTGGGCGTGCAAAATTATTCAGCCCCTTTACTTTCAGTGCAGCAAACTCTCTCCAGAAGTTCAGTGAGGATCTCTGAATGATCCAATGTTGACCTAAATGACTAATGATGATAAATACAATCCACATGTGTGTAATCAAGTCTCCGTATAAATGCACCTGCACTGTGATAGTCTCAGAGGTCTGTTAAAAGCGCAGAGAGCATCATGAAAAACAAGGAACACACCAGGCAGGTCCGAGATACTTTTGAGAAGAAGTTTAAAGCCGGATTTGGATACAAAAAGATTTCCCAAGCTTTAAACATCCCAAGGAGCACTGTGCAAGCGATAATATTGAAATGGAAGGAGTATCAGACCACTGCAAATCTACCAAGACCTGGCCGTCCCTCTAAACTTTCAGCTCATACAAGGAGAAGACTGATCAGAGATGCAGCCAAGAGGCCCATGGTCACTCTGGATGAACTGCAGAGATCTACAGCTGAGGTGGGAGACTCTGTCCATAGGACAACAATCAGTCGTATATTGCACAAATCTGGCCTTTATGGAAGAGTTGCAAGAAGAAAGCTATTTCTTAAAGATATCCATAAAAAGTGTTGTTTAAAGTTTGCCACAAGCCACCTGGGAGACACACCAAACATGTGGAAGAAGGTGCTCTGGTCAAATGAAACCAAAATTGAACTTTTTGGCAACAATGCAAAACGTTATGTTTGGCGTAAAAGCAACACAGCTGAACACACCATCCCCACTGTCAAACATGGTGGTGGCAGCATCATGGTTTGGGCCTGCTTTTCTTCAGCAGGGACAGGGAAGATGGTTAAAATTGATGGGGAGATGGATGGAGCCAAATACAGGACCATTCTGGAAGAAAACCTGATGGAGACTGCAAAAGACCTGAGACTGGGACAGAGATTTGTCTTCCAACAAGACAATGATCCAAAATATAAAGCAAAATCTACAATGGAAAAAATAAACATATCCAGGTGTTAGAATGGCCAAGTCAAAGTCCAGACCTGAATCCAATCGAGAATCTGTGGAAATAACTGAAAACTGCTGTTCACAAATGCTCTCCATCCAACCTCACTGAGCTCGAGCTGTTTTGCAAGGAGGAATGGGAAAAAATTTCAGTCTCTCGATGTGCAAAACTGATAGAGACATACCCCAAGCGACTTACAGCTGTAATCGCAGCAAAAGGTGGCGCTACAAAGTATTAACTTAAGGGGGCTGAATAATTTTGCACGCCCAATTTTTCAGTTTTTGATTTGTTAAAAAAGTTTGAAATGTCCAATAAATGTTGTTCCACTTCATGATTGTGTCCCACTTGTTGTTGATTCTTCACAAAAAAATACAGTTTTATATCTTCATGTTTGAAGCCTGAAATGTGGCAAAAGGTCGCAAAGTTCAAGGGGGGCGAATACTTTCGCAAGGCACTGTATGGCTCAAGTATATTAGTTGGAGAAAGACATTTGAGATCTGGAAAATGAACATTTGACGACTCAACTCAACAAAAATATGACTTAAAACGATTGGAATATAACACCCTGATGACGCACAAACTATAAAAACACACTTAGGAGAACAAAACAAAACTACTACGAACATGGAGATCAAGCAGGAAAGTTGCTTGCTTAGCAGATAAGGCGAGAGGGAGCTAGTAGAGTTATTAGCTCTATTAAGCTTCCCAATAACACAGTTGTTTAGGGTCCTGAGGAAAATAATCTAGTCTTTAGGGAGTTTTATGAAACATTGTACTAGTCTGAAGGGGATACCCAAGCCACAATGCATTGGTTTTTGAACCAACTCAATTTACAAGCTTTAACTTTAAAAAAGATTACATCTGAGGGAATTAAGGAATGCATTTTCAACACCACTGGGGGAAAATCACCAGGGTTAGACGGATTCCCTATTGAATTCTATAGATCCTTTTTACCCAAACTAATTGAGCCTCTTTGCAATATGTTTAATTATGCCATAGAGATAGAAAAGCTCGAGGACACACTTGAACAGGCACTGATCACAGTTTTGTTAAAATTTGGGAAAGATCCTCTGCTTTGTGGGTCATGTACACCAATATCTTTATTGAACACTGCACATAAGATTCTTGCAGAACTCATAGCTCTTAGACTAGGTAAGGTTCTTCCTGACTGGGTTGATATGGACCAAACAGGCATTGTAAGAAACCCCTCATCTCCTGATAATATCAGAAGATTATTTAATATTATGCATTATGTAAAGAATGACCAAGATACTGTAGTGGAGGGTTTATTAGATGTGGAAAAAAAGCTTTTGAAAGCATAGAATGGAACTGCCTGTTTAAGATTTTAAAGAGGATGAATATTGGCCCTAATCATGGACAGTTGAAGTCGGAAGTTAACATACACTTAGGTTGGAGTCATTAAAACTAGGTTTTCAACCACTCCACAAATTTCTTGTTAACGAACTATAGTTTTGGCAAGTCGGTTAGGACATCTTCTTTGTGCATGACACAAGTAATTTTTCGAACAATTGTTTACAGACAGATTATTTCACTTGTAATTCACTGTATCACAATTCCAGTGGGTCAGAAGTTAACATACACTAAGTTGACTGTGCCTTTAAACAGCTTGGAAAATTCCACAAAATGATGTCATGGCTTTAGAAGCGTCTGATAGGCTAATTGACATCATTTGAGTCAATTGGAGGTGTACCTGTGCATGTATTTCAAGGTCATTGCAAACTCATTGCCTCCTTGCTTGACATCATGGGAAAATCAAAAGAAATCAGCCAAGACCTCAGAAAGAAAATTGTAGATCTCCACAAGTCTGGTTCATCCTTGGAAGCAATTTCCAAATGCCTGAAGGTACCACGTTCACCTGTACAAACAATAGTACGCAAGTATAAACACCATGGGACCACGCGGCCGTCATACCGCTCAAGAAGGAGATGCGTTCCTTCTGTCTCCTAGTGATGAACGTACTAAGGTGTGAAAAGTGCAAATCAATCCCAGAACAACAGCAAAGGACCTTGTGAAGATGCTGGAGGAAACAGGTACAAAAGTATCTGTGTCCACAGTTAAACGAGTCCTATATCGACATAACCTGAAAGGCCGCTCAGCAAGGAAGAAACCACTGCTTCAAAACCACCATAGAAAAGCCAGACTACGGTTTGCAACTGCACGTGGGGACAAAGATCGTACTTTTTGGAGAAATGTCCACTGCTCTGATGAAACAAAAATAGAACCGTTTGGCCATAATGAGCATAGTTATTTTTGGATAAAAAAGGGGAGGATTGCAAGCCGATGAACACCATCCCAACCGTGAAGCACGGAAGTTGCAGCATCATGATGTGGGGGTGCTTTGCTGCAGGAGGGACTGGTGCACTTTACAAAATAGATGGCATCATGAGGTAGCAAAATTATGTGGATATATTGAAGCAACATCTCAAGACATCTCAACATCTCAAGTCAGGAAGTTAAAACTTGGTCGCAAATGGTTCTTCCAAATGGACAATGACCCCAGCATACTTCCAAAGTTGTGGCAAAATGGCTTCAGGACAACCATGTCAAGGTATTGGAGTGGCCATCACAAAGTCCTGACCTCAATCCTATAGAACATTTGTGGGCAGAACTGAAAAAGCATGTGCGAGCAAGGAGGCCTACAAACCTGACTCAGTAACACCAGCTCTGTCAGGAGTAATGGGACAAAATTCACCCAATGTATTTTGGGAAGCGTGTGGAAGGCTACCCGAAATGTTTGACCCAAGTTAAGCAATTTAAAGGCAATGCTACCAAATACTAATTGAGTGGATGTAAACTTCTGACCCACTGGGAATGTGATGAAAGAAATTAACCCTGAAATAAATCATTCTCTCCACTACTTTTCTGACATTTCACATTCTTAAAATCAAGTGGTGATCCTAATTGACCTGAGACAGGGCATTTTTACTAAGATTAAATGTCAGGAATTGTGAAAAACTAAGTTTAAATTTAGTTGGCTAAGGTGTATGTAAGCTTACGACTTCAACTGTCGGTCTGAATCGATTACTGTACAAATGTCCGGTAGCTCAGATCCTGACTAATGGAAATGTTTCCTCACAGTTTTCCCTATCACATGACACAAGACAGGGTTGTCCCTCTAGTACTCTCCTTTTTTCTTTGGCTAGCGAGCCACTGGCAGAAGCTTTTAGATCTCATTCATACATGGTGTTCGTGGGTGGGCGTGAACATCTGGTCTCGCTATCTGCTGATGACATTCTGCTTTACCTCTTTAAACCAGAAACGTCACCCCGAGCGTTCGTTGACATCCTGAAAGAATATGGGACCTTTTCAGGATATAAAATAAACATATCGAAGAGTATAATTATCCAGGGCAGCTATGCAGAACCTAATCTTAGACCAGCCGTCTTCTTGGAGACCTCAGAAAATGACACATCTATGATTGCAAATTCCTTCTGAAATTATTAAGACATATTAACTGAACTATATTCCACTTCTCAAACAGGTTGGGGAAGAATTGGATAGATGGCGGGATTTACCAATTTCTCTTATTGAGCGGGTCAATTGTGTAAAGATGAATATGTTACCAAAATTCTTCTACCTTTTTCAAACCTTTTCCTTTCCTATTCCCAAAGTTGTTTTCACACAACTTAATAGGAAGGTCTCTTCATTTCTGTGGAAAGGGATTCCCCCCAGAGTGAAACTCACGACTTTATGCAAACCATATTCAGAAGGAGGGCTTCCTGTTGTATTACTGGGCATCTCAGTTAAAGGCTGTGTGGGTATGGCAAAATACAACAACAAGTTCACCCTTGGAGACAGATAGAGGAGTGTCTTTCCCCTGTTTCATTGACATCTATACCTTATATTAGACCTACCTAAAGCTTTGCTAGGTTTCATTAACCCTTTCATTAAAAACACTTTAAATATACTGATTGAAAGTCTGTAAACAAACAGAAGGGCATAGATCTATACATGAACAAATACCTTTACCCAAACCCCTGAGAGATGCAATTACATGTGCTTGGTTCAACAAAGGAATTAAAACATTTGTTCATCTGTATAGAGAAGGTGAACTACTATAAGAACTGACATATCATTTTCAGTTACCTCAAACAAATTTATTCAAGTACCTACAGGTTAGGCACTATATTGCCACTCAGCAGGGAGGTAGGATTCAGTCCATGAGTAAACATGTAACTGATCAAGTGTGGTTGGAGAGGAAAGAGGTAAAATATTTAATTTCCTACAATGAAGCTCTGAAGGCTTGGATGACGTGGCATGATGACCCTGGTCTCATTGTTGAGGATGAGAAATGGGGAAATCTCTTTTTAGATGTTCAGCGTCTTTCATTTAACAAAAGGCACAACTTGATGCAATTCAATATTTTACATAGGGTCTACTTTACGCCAGAGAAACTGTATAAGATCATTTCTAAATATTTGAAATGTTGCCCGAGGTGTAAAACGGGGTTGGGCACACTTATGCGTTTGTTTTTGTCCTGCCCTGCACTAGGCAATTATTGGGAAGATATTATTCAGATCTTATCACAGGTCACTAATATGACTGTACCACCAGATCCTTCCCTTATTCTTCTTGGAGATGATTTTGTTTTACCAGTCAATATTGGTAGCAAAAACCAGATTCATTAAATTGGCAGTTATCGCAGCCAATAAATGCACAGCTATTATATGGAAGAGTGACACTACGCCAAGCAAGCAGATGTGGCTAAAATAACTATCTTCCTATATTCCATCTGAAAAAATAACATACAATTTACATAATAAACCCTTTGAATTTACTGATGTCTAGGGGGACTTTCAGCAGTTTCTAGAGTTGTCACCTCAGCCTCCTCATTATTATTTTCTTCAATAATGTATTATTTGTATTATTATTATTTGTTTTTGCGTTTAATAATTTATCTTCTAGCATTGGATGTGAAGGTCATTCTGTTTCATTTTTGTTGTTGTTAATCATTTAAGCTAATACTGGTAGAGGGGAGGGAGGGGGTGTTCATATGTTTGGGAGGGAAGGGTTTTGTACGATGTGCTCCCATTTATCATGCTGTTTTGTGTAGGTTGAAGGAATAACCAGGCATTATCTGTGTCATATTTTGCTGGTGATTGTTAAATCAATAAAAAATCCCAATACATAGCCTCCTGTATTTATCCTGCAGTAGTTTATGTGTCGGGGAGCTAGGGTCAGTTTGTTATATCTGGAGTACTTCTCCTGTCCTATTCGGTGTCCCGTGTGAATTTAAGTGTGCTCTCTCTAATTCTCTCTTTCTCTCTTTCTTTCTCTCTCTCGGAGGACCTGAGCCCTAGGACCATGCCTCAGGACTACCTGACATGATGACTCCTTGCTGTTCCCAGTCCACCTGGCCGTGCTGCTGCTCCAGTTTCAACTGTTCTGCCTTATTATTATTCGACCATGCTGGTCATTTATGAACATTTGAACATCTTGGCCATGTTCTGTTATAATCTCCCCCGGCTCAGCCAGAAGAGGACTGGCCACCCCACATAGCCTGGTTCCTCTCTAGGTTTCTTCCTAGGTTTTGGCCTTTCTAGGGAGTTTTTCCTATCCACCGTGCTTCTACACCTGCTTTACTTGCTGTTTGGTGTTTTAGGCTGGGTTTCTGTACAGCACTTTGAGATATCAGCTGATGTACGAAGGGCTATATAAATACATTTGATTTGAAATATATTATGAAAAAATAACAAATAATAACAACTCAGGGTCAGGAATACATGAGATAGTGGCTAAATCAGAGCAGAACATGTCATGTAGAAACCCTTGAGGAGAAAACGTTTAAAAATGTATCTTCTGAATTAAATTAGGATTAGTATTTTATTGCTTCACATCTCTAATACATACTATGGTACAATGATCACTGAGATCATATGCAAACGCTTCACTAGACAAATATTTATGGGGGTTACTAGTAAGAATTAAATCAATCAATGAGGAGTTTGCAGGGTTTTTCACATTGAGCCGTGTGGGTTTTGAGATCAATTGAGGCAGATTAAAATCAATGCATATTCCCTTAAATTTATCTGAGACCGGGGATAGGCAATCCAGATTCAAATCACCTAAAATGACCAACTCAGAGGACTGAAAAGGTTTTGAACATTTGGATATAGCACCAATAGCCTCCGCCATGGCAGCAGGTAAATCCCAGCAACAAATAAATGTGTATTCTGATTTATGGATACATCTACAACCAGGAGCTCAACATAAATATTTAAAGATTGGAATGCCATGAAATTAGATATCACTGGTACATTTTGTTAGTTTACAGCCTTATTCTATAATGGATAAAAAAATAAATAATAATTACTCATTAATCTACACACAATGCCCCATAATGTCAAAGCGAAAACAGGTTCATCAATTTGTGAAAATGTATTAAAAAGAACGCAGAAATATCTTTGGTTCTTCCTTTAAAATGTTGAGCTTATGCCGCGACGGTTTGTGGTAGATGGTGGCAGATTGTGGTAAATTATGTCATTCTAGCAACAATGGCTGACCTTAAATAAAGTGCCATAGAATTCTGAGGCACCTCACAAACTGTGCTCCAGTACGCCGCAACTGTTAAAGGAATAACCACTGTATGAGACTCGAAATTGAGCTCAGGTGCATCCTGTTTCCATTGATCATCCTTGAAATGTTTCTAAAACAAGATTGGAGTCCACCTGTGGTAAATTCAATTGATTGGACATGATTTGAAAAGGCACACACCTGTCTATTTAAGATCCAACAGTTGACAGTGGAGGTCAGAACAATATCCAAGCCATGAGGTCAAAGGAATTGTCCATAGAGCACCGAGACATGATTGTGTCAAGGCACAGATCTGGGGAAAGGAACCAAAACATTTCTGCAGCATTGAAGGTCCCCAAGAACACAGTGGCCTCCATCAATCTTAAATGGAAGAAGTTTGGAACCACCAAGACTTCCAAGAGCTGGCTGCCCGGCAAAGTTGAAAAATCGGGGGAGAAGGGCCTTGGTCAGGGAGGTGACGAAGAACCCGATGGTCACTCTGACCGAGCTCTAGAGTTCCTTTGTGGAGATGGGATAACCTTCCAGAAGGACTATAATCTCTGCAGCACTCCACCAATCAGGCCTTGATGGTAGAGTGGCCAGATGGAAGACACTCCTCAGTAAAAGTCACATGACAGCCTGCTTGGAGTTTGCCAAAAGACACCTAAAGGACTCTCAGACCATTAGAAACAAGATTCTCTCGTCTGATGAAACCAGCATTGAACTCTTTGGCCTGAATGCCAAGCGTCACGTCTGGAAGAATCCTGACACCATCCCTACGGTGAAGCATGGGGGTGGCAGCATCATGCTGTGGGTATGTTTTTCAGCAGCAGGGACTGGGAGACTAGTCAGGATCGAGGGAAAGATCAACAGAGCAAAGTGCATAGAGATCCTTGATGAAAACCTGCTCCAGAGCGCTCAGGACCTCAGCCTGGAAGCGAATGTTCATCTTCTAACAGGACAACGGCCCTAAGCACACAACCAATACATTGCAGGAGTGGCTTCGGGACAAGTCTCTGAATGTCCTTCAGTGGCCCAGCCAGAACCCTGATTTGAACCCGATCTAGCAGCTCTAGAGAACCTGAAAATAGCTGTGCAGCAACATGCCCCATCCAACCTGACAGAGCTTGAGAGGATCTGCAGAGAACAATGGGAGAAACTGCCCAAATACAGATGTGCCAAGCTTCTATCGTCATACCCAAGAAAGCTTGAGGCTATAATCGCTGTCAAAGGTGCTTCAATAAAGTACTGAGTAAAAGGTCTGAATACTCATGTAAATTGAATATTTCTGATAAAAAAAACCTGTTTATGCGTTGTCATTATGGGGTATTGTGTGTAGATTGGTGAGAAAAAAGAAACAATTTAATCAATTTCAGAATAAGGCTGTAACGTAACGAAAGAAGTCTGAATACTTTCCGAATGCAATGTATTTGGCCACTCCTCCTCTAAATATATTATAATAATTTAGTTCAATGTCTTTATCAGATACAGAACCATTTAACAATGTTTCCGAGAGAACCAGAATGTCAGGACACGAGTCCTGTAACCAAATATCAATTGTGTCCATTAAAAAAAAATCATACTTTGCATGTTTAGCCCAAGCCCCTTACGAGATTTAAAGTCAGATTCAGTATTCAGCTCATTCCCTTAAGGGCTAACAGGTGGCAGGTAGCCTAGTGGCTAGAGCGTTGGACTAGTAACCGAAAGGTTGCAAGATCAAATCCCCGAGCTAACAAGGTAAAAATCTGTCATTCTGCCCCTGAACAAGGCAGTTCCTAGGCTGTCATTAACTGACTTGCCTAGTTAAATAAAGGTCAAATAAATAAAAATCTGCAGCTATTTCTTGACTTAGCTGAGACTTTGCCAAGGTCCCTGGCTAGCCACGTGAGAGCAGAGCAGACGGAGCATTTGACACACCTTACTGGATGCAGTTGCTGGATGCAGGGTCTGGAGTGGGAACTGAGAGAGCAGTGTTGGCAGAGCTCAGTCTGCCCTGCCAAAGGAGTAGAGCTTCTGCAGAGGATCGGAGTGGCTGCCAATGCTACATTCTGGGTGTGCACAGGAGGCCTTGGTGTGGCTCCTGTTGCAGGGTTGGGACAGCCATGGGGGGCAGGACTGTCCCAAACCTGTCCTGGGGATTTGAGCAGGGAGGGTAATCAAACTAGGGAGGGAGTTTGTTGGGGGAATTGAGGAGGGTGGTGTGGAGGGCAGTATAGCTGGCAAAGCTCTAAATGCTCATGCATATGATGATGTGAATGATACATGATATGTGGTGCACTACCCTCGAGAGTCTTTTGCCACACCCTAGGGTAGTGGCCGGTGCTATGTAGAGCTGGGCTGAGTTGAGGTGGGCCTGGTCTGGTAGATGGGCGAGTTAGGAGGAGGAAGTCTAGCTTGTTCTCAGATATAAGTTCATGGAGCAAGGGCTTTTATTCATTGATCGAGTGTTGAGGAGAGCAAAGTTAGTATTGTGAGATTGAGAAGTGAGTTTATGAATAGTGGTAGGCGGAAGGTAGACGGAAGGGGGCTACCAGAGCGAGAGCGTTTCAGGGAGAGAAACGTTTCAGGGGAGAGGCCATAGAGCTTGCCGGCGAAAAAGCATGTGGGAGACGGAACCTACACTGGGCAAAGGGAGAGTCAAAGAGAGTAATCCGATAGGTATTCCAGAGAGAGGTATGATGAGGAAAATCCAACATAGATCAATTCCAAGGCAATAATCCATTGGTGGGTCAGGGAACCAGGAGAACAGTGATCAGAGAAAGAATCCAGGCAGGTGGAGGTGATCACAGCAGTGCAGTCCAGAAACAGGGGTAGGCTAGCAGCTAGCAAGCTAGCTAGCATTAATATGCCAAGGTTGTAAAAGTCACAAAAACTCCAGTAGAGGACAATAACAAAAGGCTGAAAAGTAGACTAAACAATCGCTTAACGAAAAACAGTCGAACAAACACAGTTACTAAACAGGTACCAGGGAGAAGCGTCAGTCAAGCACAACGCCAGCAGGTACTCTGGCCCGGAAATGACATCACATGACAAGGCCCAATAGGTGTAAGTAATTTAAGTGTAAAAGCAAGTGTTACCGAACTTGGACAAATTACATTCTTGCGTTGAGTTTGGAGCTGAAGGAGTGAAATACACTGTCTTCATTTTTGTTCACAAACATATGCACTTCTTAATGATCCAACATGTTTTTCTTCCAATAACCCCTAATGTAGACATCCTTAGAAATCTCCAGCAGATCCTGCTAGTGTATGGCTCAGCCACAGTTTCCAGGTTGCCAATTAAGTCTGTATGTTTTTATGGAGTTAGCCTTGAAAGGAGTTGCCCCCAACTCCCTCAAGTTGCTCAGAGGTAAAACACAGTTTCATGATGCTGTACGTTCTATTTGGGTCATTCATTAAAGTTTACTGTTGGAAGCGGTGGTTTTCCCAACTGTGTCGACAGTCTGAAGCCTATTAAGAGCCGCTGGAAGAGCACATAGGGCAGACAGCAAGGCTTTTTGCTGCGAGACCAGGAAAGCTATGAACATTTGGAAAAAAACAAATTTTTTACTATTTGGAAAAAAGTTTTTTTAGGAAAAGACTAATCAAACCATTCCTTACAATAACGATATGGCGGCATCTCAAAAAGTCTTCCATTTTGTAATACTTATGCTTCCAATTCTTGCCCTAGAAACCTCACTTTAGCTAAATATTTGTGTCATCTTGTTTGTGTACTAAACAGGAAGTTCATCTGATTGCTTTGATTCAGGAAACATGCAAAACATCTATAAATTGGCATGTGTCAGTTGAAGTTCGCCAAGAATGTTGCCAATTATAGAATACATTTTCTTATTCACAGTCCTAAAATTAGAAACATACTCAGGATCAATCCACATTTTTCAATTTATTAGGCCGAGCTTTCGGTCGTCAGACCTTCATCAGAACATATTCACACTCCTACCTCACTGTGGC